>NW_025318940.1:0-185952 GCF_016746245.2 Drosophila santomea
GTTTTCGGCTTTTCCAAGAGCTTTACATGCCACTTGGCCACATTGAGGAGGTAAAAACATGTTTGATTGTCTCTTAAACGTTTCATCGAGTTAGAGCCTAGTCCTCTGCGCCCTTTAAAAATCCACTCAAGCAAAAGCACATGACAACTACACTAAAATCAACGAGCACATCGCTCCAAGTTCCACGATCAGCACCAAACACAAAAGCTACAATTCAGACTTCACACCCCAAGTTACTAATCAACCGCAAAAATGGAGCAAGCAACATTCTCACAACATTTTGGAAGGTTGAGGATGTTCCAGTGAAGCTGGTTAGCTGGTTAACTACCTCGATTTGCAAGGAAAACGTTGTCCAATATACCAAAAGGAAAGAAGATAACGTTAAAACGATGATATAATTTGTTACGAGTACCACATTTTCTACGCGTAATCCGTCGCCCCTTACCGTTGTCTAAATCGATTAATTCCGATTATTATGTTTTTATTTTTCTCGCTCAATACAGCGACCCGTGTTTTTTTTCGATCGTCACATTGTTTCACGCGTTGTCCTGCGCGTCCACATCCTGTCTAAAGTGATGCGATAATTTGGTTCTTACTTTGTTCGCTATTGGTTGAACGATTTATCCAGCGTCCCAAATATATAAGTATGTTTCGATTTTTTACGTGGTTGCACGATTTATCCAGCGTCCCCGTATTTGTCCAAGAAGACCGAATGGTTTGCCCCGCACGGTTTTCGCCAATTGGCCACATTAAGGAGGTAAAAACATTTTGATTGTCTCCTCTGCGCCTTTCACAAATCCCACTCTAAGCAAAAGCACATCGACAACTACACTAAAATCAACGAGCACATCGCTCCAAGTTCCACGATCAGCACCAAACACAAAACCAACGAATTCAGACTTCACCCCCCAAGTTACTATCAACCGCAAAAATGGAGCAAGCAACATTCTCACAACATTAAGGAAGGTTGATGATGTTCCAGTAAAGCTGGTTAGCTGGTTAACTACCTCGTTTTGCGCGGAAAACGTTGTCCAATATACCAAAAGGAAAGAAGATAACGATAAAACGATGATATAATTTGTTACGAGTACCACATTTTTTAAGCGTAATCCGTCGCCCCTTACCTTTGTCTAAATCGATTATTAATGTTTTATTTGTTTCCTCGCTCAATACAGCGACCCCGGTGTTTTTGTTCCGATCGTCACATTTATTCTGGCAGATATATTACTCTGGGCTGAATTCCAGGCTGTCTTACAAGATCGTCATCGAAAGCTTTAGGCGATTGAAGATATTTAAGTTAAACGCTTAAGCCAGAGCACTGCGGACTGGCAATAGCTCGCGGGCAATTTAGACCTTTAAAAATAGTGTGACGGTAACTCTACAATCCTGTAAACTTTGTTCGTAAGAAAACTATCCAACCCAAGTAGATCGCAAAACTATATAAAACAGAAGATTTAGGGATTACACCAGCACGCATTACTGCATTACTTACAGAGGAAGCCACAACACACTCATGCACCGAAATTGGACTCCACCAGTCCAATTAGAGGTCAATCCTGACCACCACACCGTATACACCTTTAACCACCAGGAAGAATAAAGCCCACTCCATTATTTCAGAACGCTTGTTTAACTTGTTTAACTTGCATTTTAAATCTACCCATGCTTAAGGCTTCACTTTTGCGGCTAAGCCCAGAAAGCGTCACCTCAACATAGGTTCTCCCGTCAAGCCCCACATCCAATTTAAAACTTCTGCATATAAAGTGCCACAACTGGACAAGAATCTACAATCCTGTACTTTACCTGTAGAATCTTTAAAGCATATGCAGCCTTTGCAACTAGCAGACCCAAATTTCTTCATTTATTCAGGCGTTGTCTACATCCTGTCTAAAGTGAATTGAGGAGGTAAAAAAATGTTTGATTGTCTCTTAAACGTTTCATCGAGTTAGAGCCTAGAGCTAGTCCTCTGCGCCCTTCAAAAATCCCACTCGAAGCAAAAGCACATGGACAACTACACTAAAATCAACGAGCACATCGCTCCAAGTTCCACGATCAGCACCAAACACAAAAGCTACGATTTAAGACTTCACACCCCAAGTTACTAATCAACCGCAAAAATGGAGCAAGCAACATTCTCACAACATTTTGGAAGGTTTAGGATGTTCCAGTGAAGCTGGTTTACTACCTATTTTTGCAAGGACAACTTTATATACCAAAAGGAACGAAGATAAACGATGACAAAATTTGTTACGAGTACCACATTTTTCACGCGTAATCCGTCACCCTTACCTTGTGTAAATCGATTAATTCCGATTGTTATATTTTTATTTTTTCTCGCTCAATACAGCGACCCCGGTGTTTTTGTTTCGATCGTCACATTTTTTCACGCGTTGTCCTGCGCATCCACATCCTGTCTAAAGTGATGCGATAATTTGGTTCTTACCTTTGTTCGCTATTGGTTGAACGATTTATTAAGCGTCCCAAATATATAAGTATGTTTCGATTTTTTACGTGGTTGCACGATTTATCCAGCGTCCCCGTATTTGTCCAAGTAGACCGAATGGTTTGCCCCGCACGGTTTTCGCCAATTGGCCACATTAAGGAGGTAAAAACATTTTGATTGTCTCCTCTGCGCCTTTCACAAATCCCACTCTAAGCAAAAGCACATCGACAACTACACTAAAATCAACGAGCACATCGCTCCAAGTTCCACGATCAGCACCAAACACAAAACCAACGAATTCAGACTTCACACCCCAAAGTACTATCAACCGCAAAAATGGAGCAAGCAACATTCTCGCAACATTTTGGAAGGTTGAGGATGTTCTAGTAAAGCTGGTAAGCTGGTTAACTACCTTGATTTGCGCGGAAAACGTTGTCCATTATACCAGAAGGAAAGAAGATAACGATAAAACGATGATATAATTTGTTACGAGTACCACATTTTTTACGCGTAATCCGTCGCCCCTTACCTTTGTCTAAATCGATTATTAATTTTTTATTTGTTTCCTCGCTTAATACAGCGACCCCGTGTTTATGTCCGATCGTCACATTTATTCTTGCAGATATATTACTCTGGGCTGAATTCCAGGCTGTCTTACAAGATCGTCATCGAAAGCTTGAGGCAATTGAAGATATTTAAGTTAAACGCTCAAGCCAGAGCAATAGCTCGCGGGCGATTTAGACCTTTAAAAATAGTGTGACGGTAACTCTACAATCTTGTAAACTTTGTTCGTAAGAAAACTATCCATCCAAGTAGAGCCGGCAAAAATATATAAAACAGCAGATTTAGTGTTTAAGCTGTATTGCCAGAACGCATCTTCTTAGGGATTACACCAGCACGCATTACTCCATTACTTACAGAGGAAGCCACAACACACTCATGCACCGAAATTGGACTCCACCAGTCCAATCAGAGGTCAATCCTGACCACCACCCCCGTATTCACCTTTAACCACCAGGAAGAATATAAAGCCCACTCCATATTTCAGAACGCTTGTTTAACTTGTTTAACTTGCATTTTAAATCTACCCATGCTTAAGGCTTCACCTTTGCGACTAAGACCAGAAAGCGTCAACTCAATCATATGTTCTCCCGTCAGCCCACAATCCAATTTAAAACTTCCTGCATATATAGTTGCCACAACTGGACAAGAATCTACAAATCCTGTAATTTACCTGTAGAATCTTTAAAGGCATATGCAGCCTTTGCAACTAGCAGATCCAAATTTCTTCATTTATTTAGGCGTTGTTCCACATCCTGTCTAAAGTGATTGCGATTAATTTGGTTTTAAATTACTTTTGTTGCGATTTATTTAGCGACCCTGTTTATAACTCTAATCAACAAACCTTAGCTTTCGGATTAATTTGGGGTATCTGCTTTATCACGCGACTCCAGTTATATTTTTCCAAATACGGAATAGTTCAATCGATACAACGGGTTGCACGCTTATCCAGCGTCCCAAATATATAAGTTTGTTTCAATTTTTTACGTGGTTGCACGATTTTATCCAGCGTCCCCGTATTTCTCCAAGTGAACCGAATGTTTTTGCCCCGCACGGGTTTTCGGCTTTTCCAAGAGCTTTAAATGCCACTTGGCCACATTGAGAAGGTAAAAACATGTTTAATTGTCTCTTAAACGTTTCATCGAGTTAGAGCCTAGAGCTAGTCCTCTTCGCCCTTTAAAAATTCAACTCAAAGCAAAAGCACATTGACAACTACCCTAAAATCAACGAGCTCATCGCTCGAAGTTCCACGATCAGCACCAAACAAAAAAGCTACAAATTCAGACTTCAAACCCCAACTTACTAATCAACCGCAAAAGTGGAGCAAGCAACATTTTGGAAGGTTGAGGATGTTCCAGTGAAGCTGATTAGCTGGTTAACTACCTCGATTTGCGCGGAAAACGTTGTCCAATATACCAAAAGGAAAAAAGATAACGATAAAACGATGATATAATTTGTTACGAGTACCACATTTTTTACGCGTAATCCGTCGCCCCTTACCTTTGTCTAAATCGATTATTAATTTTTTGTTTGTTTCCTCGCTCAATACAGCGACCCCGGCGATTTTGTTCCGATCGTCCACATTTTATTCAGGCAGATTATTACTCTGGCTGAATTCCAGGCTGTCTTACAAGGATCGTCATCGAAAGCTCGAGGCGATTGAAGATATTTAATCAAACGCTCAAGCCAGAGCACTGGGACTAACAATAGCTCGCGGGCGATCCAGACCTTTGAGAATAGTGTGACGGTAACTCCACAATCCTGTAAACATTGTTCGTAAGAAAACTATCCTACCCAAGTAGAGCGGCAAAAATATATAAAAGAGCAGATCTAGTGTTTAAGCTGTACTGACAGAACGGTCAATCCTGACCTCTGACTAACGGAGTTCGCAGATTGACGTACGTTTCAAAAACAAGAGGCTGCTGGTCAACAAAAATTGACACGTCTAACTGAGATTGCTTGCATATGTTTCTGTGCTTTGCCAAGTTGCCAAAAATAACTCTGTCCCTATGGAAACAATCCCTTATGAGTAAGACAGATATATAACTCTGGGCTGAATTCGAGGCTATCTTACAAAATCGTCATAGTATAATTCTAGATTTAAACACTCAAGGGGTCCTCATGAGTACGGCTTTAATCAAATACTCAGCACACGCAATTATTGACTTGGGTTCGGAGGCAACCTTAACCTTTATTTCAGAACGCTTGTTCAACTTGCTTAAGTTGCATTTTAAATCTACCCACGCTTAAGGCTTCTTTTTTGCGGCTAAGCCCAGTAGGCGTCAACTCAACATAGGTTCTCCCGTCAAGTCCCACATCTAATTTAAAACTTCTGCATATAAAGTGCCACAACTGGACAAGAATCTACAATCCTGTACTTTACCTGTAGAATCTTTAAAGCATATGCAGCCTTTGCAACTAGCAGACCCAAATTTCTTCATTTATTTAGGCGTTGTCTACATCCTGTCTAAAGTGATGCGATAATTTGGTTCTTACTTTTACTTTTACTTTTGTGCGATTTATTTAGCGACCCTGTATAACTCTAAATCAACAAACCTTTGCTTTCGATTAATTTGGATGTCTACTTTATCACGCGACTCCAGTTATATTTTTCCAAATACGGAATAGTTCAATCAACGGGTTGCACGCTTTCCAGCGTCCCAAATATATAAGTTTGTTTCGATTTTTTACGTGGTTGCACGATTTATCCAGCGTCCCCGTATTTTTCCAAGTGAACCGAATGTTTTGCCCGCACGGTTTTGGCTTTTCCAAGAGCTTTACATGCCACTCGGCCACATTGAGGAGGTAAAAACACGTTTGATTGTCTCTTAAACGTTTCATCGAGTTAGAGCCTAGAGCTAGTCCTCTGCGCCCTTTAAAAATCCCACTCGAAGCAAAAGCACATGGACAACTACACTAAAATCAACGAGCACATCGCTCCAAGTTCCACGATCAGCACCAAACACAAAAGCTACGAATTCAGACTTCACACCCCAAGTTACAAATCAACCGCAAAAATGGAGCAAGCAACATTCTCACAACATTTTGGAAGGTTGAGGATGTTCCAGTGAAGCTGATTAGCTGGTTAACTACCTTGATTTGCAAGGAAAACGTTGTCCAATATACCAAAAGGAAAGAAGATAACGTTAAAACGATGATATAATTTGTTACGAGTACCACATTTTCTACGCGTAATCCGTCGCCCCTTACCGTTGTCTAAATCGATTAATTCCGATTATTATATTTTTATTTTTTCTCGCTCAATACAGCGACCCGGTGTTTTTGTTTCGATCGTCACATTGTTTCACGCGTTGTCCTGCGCGTCCACATCCTGTCTAAAGTGATGCGATAATTTGGTTCTTACTTTTGTTCGCTATTGGTTGAACGATTTATCAAGCGTCCCAAATATATACGTATTTTTCGATTTTTTACGTGGTTGCACGATTTATCCAGCGTCCCCGTATTTGTCCAAGTGGACCGAATGGTTTGCCCCGCACGGTTTTCGGCTTTTCCAAGAGCTTTATAAGCCAATTGGCCACATTAAGGAGGTAAAACATTTTGATTGTCTCCTCTGCGCCTTTCACAAATCCCACTCTAAGCAAAAGCACATCGACAACTACACTAAAATCAACGAGCACATCGCTCCAAGTTCCACGATCAGCACCAAACACAAAACCAACGAATTCAGACTTCACCCCCCAAGTTACTATCAACCGCAAAAATGGAGCAAGCAACATTCTCACAACATTAAGGAAGGTTGAGATGTTCCAGTAAAGCTGGTTAGCTGGTTAACTACTTTTTTGCGCGGAAAACGTTGTCCAATATACCAAAAGGAAAGAAGATAACGATAAAACGATGATATAATTTGTTACGAGTACCACATTTTTTAAGCGTAATCCGTCGCCCTTACCTTTGTCTAAATCGATTATTAATGTTTTATTTGTTTCCTCGCTCAATACAGCGACCCCGGTGTTTTTGTTCCGATCGTCACATTTATTCTGGCAGATATATTACTCTGGCTGAATTCCAGGCTGTCTTACAAGATCGTCATCGAAAGCTTTAGGCGATTGAAGATATTTAAGTTAAACGCTTAAGCCAGAGCACTGCGGACTGGCAATAGCTCGCGGGCAATTTAGACCTTTAAAAATAGTGTGACGGTAACTCTACAATCCTGTAAACTTTGTTCGTAAGAAAACTATCCAACCCAAGTAGATCGCAAAACTATATAAAACAGAAGATTTAGGGATTACACCAGCACGCATTACTGCATTACTTACAGAGGAAGCCACAACACACTCATGCACCGAAATTGGACTCCACCAGTCCAATTAGAGGTCAATCCTGACCACCACCACCGTATACACCTTTAACCACCAGGAAGAATAAAGCCCACTCCATTATTTCAGAACGCTTGTTTAACTTGTTTAACTTGCATTTTAAATCTACCCATGCTTAAGGCTTCACCTTTGCGGCTAAGACCAGAAAGCGTCAACTCAACATATGTTCTTCCGTCAAGCCCCACATCCAATTTAAAACTTCTGCATATATAGTGCCACAACTGGACAAGAATCTACAATCCTGTATTTTACCTGTAGAATCTTTAAAGCATATGCAGCCTTTGCAACTAGCAGACCCAAATTTCTTCATTTATTCAGGCGTTGTCCACATCCTGTCTAAAGTGATGCGATAATTTGGTTCTTAAATTACTTTTGTGCGATTTATTTAGCGACCCTGTATAACTCTAAATCAACAACCTTAGCTTCGATTAATTTGGGTATCTGCTTTATCACGCGACTCCAGTTATATTTTTTCCAAATACGGAATAGTTCAATCGATCCAACGGGTTGCACGCTTATCCAGCGTCCCAAATATATAAGTTTGTTTCGATTTTTTACGTGGTTGCACGATTTATCCAGCGTCCCCGTATTTCTCCAAGTGAACCGAATGTTTTGCCCCGCACGGTTTTCGGCTTTTCCAAGAGCTTTACATGCCACTTGGCCACATTGAGGAGGTAAAAACATGTTTGATTGTCTCTTAAACGTTTCATCGAGTTAGAGCTCAGAGCTAGTCCTCTGCGCCCTTCAAAAATCCCACTCGAAGCAAAAGCACATGGACAACTACACTAAAATCAACGAGCACATCGCTCCAAGTTCCATGATCAGCACCAAACACATAAGCTACGAATTCAGACTTCACACCCCAAGTTACTAATCAACCGCAAAAATGGAGCAAGCCCCATTTTCACAACATTTTGGAAGGTTGGTGATGTTCCAGTAAAGCTGGTTAACTACTTCGATTTGCGCGGAAAACGTTGTCCAAAATACCAAAAGGAAAGAAGATAACGATAAAACGGATGATATAATTTGTTACGAGTACCACATTTTTTACGCGTAATCCGTCGCCCCTTACCTTTGTCTAAATCGATTATTATTTTTTTATTTGTTTCCTCGCTCAATACAGCGACCACGGTGTTTTTGTTCCGATCGTCACATTTATTCAGGCAGATATATTACTCTGGGCTGAATTCCAGGCTGTCTTACAAGATCGTCATCGAAAGCTTGAGGCGATTGAAGATATTTAAGTTAAACGCTCAAGCCAGAGCACTGCGGACTGCCAATAGCTCGCGGGCGATTTAGACCTTTAAAAATAGTGTGACGGTAACTCTACAATCCTGTAAACTTTGTTCGTAAGAAAACTATCCAACCCAAGTAGAGGGCAAAAATATATAAAACAGCAGATTTAGTGTTTAAGCTGTATTGCCAGAACGCATCTTCTTAGGGATTACACCAGCACGCATTGCTGCATTACTTACGAGGAAGCCACAACACACTCATGCACCGAAATTGCACTCCACCAGTCCAATCAGAGGTCAATCCTGACCACCACCCCCGTATACACCTTTAACCACCAGGAAGATATAAAGTCCACTCCATTAACAAATCAACCGAATGTGCAAACGTTTCTATATTTAAACACTCAAGGGGTCCTCATGAGTACGACTTTAATTAAATACTCAGCACACGCACTTATTGACTCGGGTTCGGAGGCAACCTTAACCTTTATTTCAGAACGCTTGTTTAACTTGCTTAACTTGCATTTTAAATCTACCCATGCTTAAGGCTTCACCTTTGCGGCTAAGCCCAGAAAGCGTCAACTCAACATATGTTCTCCCGTCAAGCCCCACATCCAATTTAAAACTTCTGCATATATAGTGCCACAACTGGAACAGGATCTACAATCATGTACTTTACCTGTAGAATCCTTAAAGCATATGCAGCCTTTGCAACTAGCAGACCCAAATTTCTTCATTTATTCAGGCGTTGTCCACATCCTGTCTAAAGTGATGCGATAATTTGGTTCTTAAATTACTTTTGTGCGATTTATTGAGCGAACCTGTATAACTCTAAATCGAAAAACCTTAGCTTTCGATTAATTTGGGTATCTGCTTTATCACGCGACTCCAGTTAAATTTTTTTTAAATACGGAATATTTCAATCGATCCAACGGGTTGCACGCTTATCCAGCGACCCAATATATATTGTTTCGATCTTGGTTGCACGATTTATCCAGCGTCCCGATATATAAGTTGTTTTGATTCAATTGGTTGAACGATTTTCCAGCGTCCCAAGTATATACGTTTGTTTCAATTTTTTTTACGTGGTTGCACGATTTATCCAGCGTCCCCGTATTTCTCCAAGTGAACCGAATGTTTTGCCCCACGGTTTTCGGCTTTTCCAAGAGCTTTACATGCCACTTGGCCACATTGAGGAGGTAAAAAAATGTTTGATTGTCTCTTAAACGTTTCATCGAGTTAGAGCCTAGAGCTAGTCCTCTGCGCCCTTCAAAAATCCCACTCGAAGCAAAAGCACATGGACAACTACACTAAAATCAACGAGCACATCGCTCCAAGTTCCACGATCAGCACCAAACACAAAAGCTACGAATTCAGACTTCACACCCCAAGTTACTAATCAACCGCAAAAATGGAGCAAGCAACATTCTCACAACATTTTGGAAGTTGAGGATGTTCCAGTGAAGCTGGTTTACTACCTATATTTGGCAAGGACAACTTATATACCAAAGGACGAAGATAAACGATGACAAAATTTGCTACGAGTACCACATTTTTCACGCGTAATCCGTCACCCCTTACCTTTGTGTAAATCGATTAATTCCGATTGTTATATTTTTATTTTTTCTCGCTCAATACAGCCCCCCGGTGTTTTTGTTTCGATCGTCACATTTTTTCACGCGTTGTCCTGCGCATCCACATCCTGTCTAAAGTGATGCGATAATTTGGTTCTTACCTTTGTTCGCTATTGGTTGAACGATTTATTAAGCGTCCCAATATATAAGTATGTTTCGATTTTTACGTGGTTGCACGATTTATCCAGCGTCCCCGTATTTGTCCAAGTAGACCGAATGGTTTGCCCCGCACGGTTTTCGCCAATTGGCCACATTGAGGAGGTAAAAACATTTTGATTGTCTCCTCTGCGCCTTTCACAAACCCACTCTAAGCAAAAGCACATCGACCAACTACACTAAAATCAACGAGCACATCGCTCCAAGTTCCACGATCAGCAAAACCACAAAACCAACGAATTCAGACTTCACACCCCAAAGTACTATCAACCGCAAAAATGGAACAAGCAACATTCTCGCAACATTTTGGAAGGTTGAGGATGTTCTAGTAAAGCTGGTAAGCTGGTTAACTACTTGATTTGCGCGGAAACGTTGTCCATTATATACCAGAAGGAAAGAAGATAACGATAAAACGATGATATAATTTGTTACGAGTACCACATTTTTTTAACCAGCTTACCAGCTTTACTAGAACATCCTCAACCTTCCAAAATGTTGCGAGAATGTTGCTTGTTCCATTTTTGCGGTTGATAGTACTTTGGGGTGTGAAGTCTGAATTCGTTGGTTTTGTGTTTGGTGCTGATCGTGGAACTTGGAGCGATGTGCTCGTTGATTTTAGTGTAGTTGTCGATGTGCTTTTGCTTAGAGTGGGATTTGTGAAAGGCGCAGAGGAGACAATCAAAATGTTTTTACCTCCTCAATGTGGCCAATTGGCGAAAACCGTGCGGGGCAAACCATTCGGTCTACTTGGACAAATACGGGGACGCTGGATAAATCGTGCAACCATTATATCATTTGTTACGAGTACCACATTTTTTACGCGTAATCCGTCGCCCCTTACCTTTGTCTAAATCGATTATTAATTTTTTATTTGTTTCCTCGCTTAATACAGCGACCCCGGTGTTTTTGTTCCGATCGTCACATTTATTTTGCAGATATATTACTCTGGCTGAATTCCAGGCTGTCTTACAAGATCGTCATCGAAAGCTTGAGGCAATTGAAGCTATTTAAGTTAAACGCTCAAGCCAGAGCAATAGCTCGCGGGCGATTTAGACCTTTAAAAATAGTGTGACGGTAACTCTACAATCCTGTAAACTTTGTTCGTAAGAAAACTATCCATCCCAAGTAGAGCGGCAAAAATATATAAAACAGCAGATTTAGTGTTTAAGCTGTATTGCCAAAACGCATCTTCTAAGGATTACACCAGCACGCATTACTGCATTACTTACAGAGGAAGCCACAACACACTCATGCACCGAAATTGGACTCACCAGTCCAATCAGAGGTCAATCCTGACCACCACCCCCGTATACACCTTTAACCACCAGGAAGATATAAAGCCCACTCCATTATTTCAGAACGCTTGTTTAACTTGTTTAACTTGCATTTTAAATCTACCCATGCTTAAGGCTTCACCTTTGCGGCTAAGACCAGAAAGCGTCAACTCAATATGTTCTCCCGTCAAGCCCCACATCCAATTTAAAACTTCTGCATATATAGTGCCACAACTGGACAAGAATCTACAATCCTGTACTTTACCTGTAGAATCTTTAAAGCATATGCAGCCTTTGCAACTAGCAGACCCAAATTTCTTTATTTATTCAGGCGTTGTCACATCCTGTCTAAAGTGATGCGATAATTTGGTTCTTACTTTTACTTACTTTTGTGCGATTTATTTAGCGACCCTGTATAACTCTAAATCAACAAACCTTTGCTTTCGATTAATTTGGATGTCTACTTTATCACGCGACTCCAGTTATATTTTTCCAAATACGGAATAGTTCAATCAACGGGTTGCACGCTTATCCAGCGTCCCAAATATATAAGTTTGTTTCGATTTTTTACGTGGTTGCACGATTTATCCAGCGTCCCCGTATTTTTCCAAGTGAACCGAATGTTTTGCCCCGCACGGTTTTCGGCTTTTCCAAGAGCTTTACATGCCACTCGGCCACATTGAGGAGGTAAAAACACGTTTGATTGTCTCTTAAAAGTTTCATCGAGTTAGAGCCTAGAGCTAGTCCTCTGCGCCCTTTAAAAATCCCACTCGAAGCAAAAGCACATGGACAACTACACTAAAATCAACGAGCACATCGCTCCAAGTTCCACGATCAGCACCAAACACAAAAGCTACGAATTCAGACTTCACACCCCAAGTTACAAATCAACCGCAAAAATGGAGCAAGCAACATTCTCACAACATTTTGGAAGGTTGAGGATGTTCCAGTGAAGCTGGTTAGCTGGTTAACTACCTCGATTTGCAAGGAAAACGTTGTCCAATATACCAAAAGGAAAGAAGATAACGTTAAAACGATGATATAATTTGTTACGAGTACCACATTTTCTACGCGTAATCCGTCGCCCCTTACCTTTGTTTAAATCGATTATTAATGTTTTATTTGTTTCCTCGCTCAATATAGCGACCCCGGTGTTTTTGTTCCGATCGTCAACATTTATTCTGGCAGATATATTACTCTGGCTAAAATTCCAGGCTGTCTTACAAGATCGTCATCGAAAGCTTTAGGCGATTGAAGATATTTAAGTTAAACGCTTAAGCCAGAGCACTGCGGACTGGCAATAGCTCGCGGGCGATTTAGACCTTTAAAAATAGTGTGACGGTAACTCTACAATCCTGTAAACTTTGTTTGTAAGACAACTATTCAACCCAAGTAGAGCGCAAAAATATATAAAACAGCAGATTTAGTGTTTAGGCTGTATTGCCAGAACGCATCTTCTTAGGGATTACACCAGCACGCATTACTGCATTACTTACAGAGGAAGCAACACACTCATGCACCGAAATTGGACTCCACCAGTCCAATTAGAGGTCAATCCTGACCACCACCCCCGTATACACCTTTAACCACCAGGAAGATATAAAGCCCACTCCATTATTTCAGAACGCTTGTTTAACTTGTTTAACTTGCATTTTAAATCTACCCATGCTTAAGGCTTCACTTTTGCGGCTAAGCCCAGAAAGCGTCACCTCAACATAGGTTCTCCCGTCAAGCCCCACATCCAATTTTCCTGTACTTCATTTATTCAGGCGTTGTCTACATCCTGTCTAAAGTGATGCGATAATTTGGTTCTTAAATTACTTTTGTGCGATTTATTGAGCGACCATGTATAACTATAAATCAACAAACCTTAGTTAATTTGGGTGTCTGCTTTATCACGCGAATCCAGTTATATTTTTCCAAATACGGAATAGTTCAATCGATCCAACGTGTTGCACGCTTATCCAGCGACCCAATATATATTGTTTCGATCTTGGTTGCACGATTTATCCAGCGTCCCGATATATAAGTTGTTTTGATCCAATTGGTTGAACGATTTATCCAGCGTCCCAGATATATAAGTTTGTTTCGATTTTTTACGTGGTTGCACGATTTATTCAGCGTCCCCGTATTTCTCCAAGTGAACCGAATGTTTTGCCCCGCACGGTTTTCGGCTTTTCCAAGAGCTTTACATGCCACTTGGCCACATTGAGGAGGTAAAAACATGTTTGATTGTCTCTTAAACGTTTCATCGAGTTAGAGCCTAGTCCTCTGCGCCCTTTAAAAATCCAACTCAAAGCAAAAGCACATTGACAACTACCCTAAAATCAACGAGCTCATCGCTCGAAGTTCCACGATCAGCACCAAACAAAAAAGCTACAAATTCAGACTTCACACCCCAACTTACTAATCAACCGCAAAAATGGAGCAAGCAATTCTCACAACATTTTGGAAGGTTGAGGATGTTCCAGTGAAGCTGATTAGCTGGTTAACTACCTCGATTTGCGCGGAAACGTTGTCCAATATACCAAAAGGAAAAAAGATAACGATAAAACGATGATATAATTTGTTACGAGTACCACATTTTTTACGCGTAATCCGTCGCCCCTTACCTTTGTCTAAATCGATTATTAATTTTTTATTTGTTTCCTCGCTCAATACAGCGACCCGGCGTTTTTGTTCCGATCGTCACATTTATTCAGGCAGATATATTACTCTGGGCTGAATTCCAGGCTGTTTTACAAGATCGTTATCGAAAGCTCGATGCGATTGAAGATATTTAAGTCAAACGCTCAAGCCAGAGCACTGCGGACTAACAATAGCTCGCGGGCGATCCAGACCTTTGAGAATAGTGTGACGGTAACTCCACAATCCTGTAAACATTGTTCGTAAGAAAACTATCCTACCCAAGTAGAGCGGCAAAAATTTATAAAAGAGCAGATCTAGTGTTTAAGCTGTACTGACAGAACGGTCAATCCTGACCTCTGACTAACGGAGTTCGCAGATTGACGTACGTTTCAAAAACAAGAGGCTGCTGGTCAACAAAAATTGACACGTCTAACTGAGATTGCTTGCATATGTTTCTGTGCTTTGCCAAGTTGCCAAAAATAACTCTGTCCCTATGGAAACAATCCCTTATGAGTAAGACAGATATATAACTCTGGGCTGAATTCGAGGCTATCTTACAAAATCGTCATCATATAATTTTTTTGTGTTAAAGCTGTATTGCCTTCTTTGGGATTACACCAGCACGCATTACTGAATTACTTACAGATGAAGCCACATAATACTCATGCACCGAAATGGCACTCCACCAGTCCAATCAGAGGTCAATCCTGACCACCACCCCCGTATACACTTTTAACCACCAGGAAGATATAAAGTCCACTCCATTAACAAATCAACCGAATGTGCAAACGTTTAAGGCTTCTTTTTTACGGCTAAGCCCAGTAGGCGTCAACTCAACATAGGTTCTCCCGTCAAGTCCCACATCCAATTTAAAACTTCTGCATATAAAGTGCCACAACTGGACAAGAATCTACAATCCTGTACTTTACCTGTAGAATCTTTAAAGCATATGTAGCCTTTGCAACTAGCAGACCCAAATTTCTTCATTTATTCAGGCGTTGTCTACATCCTGTCTAAAGTGATGCGATAATTTGGTTCTTAAATTACTTTTGTGCGATTTATTGAGCGACCATGTATAACTCTAAATAAACAAACCTTAGCTTTCGATTAATTTGGGTGTCTGCTATATCACGCGAATCCACTTATATTTTTCCAAATACGGAATAGTTTAATCGATCCAACGTGTTGCACGCTTATCCAGCGACCCAATATATATTGTTTCGATCTTGGTTGCACGATTTATCCAGCGTCCCGATATATAATTTGTTTTGATCCAATTGGTTGAACGATTTATCCAGCGTCCCAGATATATAAGTTTGTTTCGATTTTTTACGTGGTTGCACGATTTATTCAGCGTCCCCGTATTTTTCCATGTGAACCGAATGTTTTGCCCCGCACGGTTTTTGGCTTTTCCAAGAGCTTTACATGCCACTCGGCCACATTGAGGAGGTAAAAACACGTTTGATTGTCTCTTAAACGTTTCATCGAGTTAGAGCCTAGAGCTAGTCCTCTGCGCCCTTTAAAAATCCCACTCTAAGCAAAAGCACATCGACAACTACACTAAAATCAACGAGCACATCGCTCCAAGTTCCACGATCAGCACCAAACACAAAACCAACGAATTCAGACTTCACCCCCCAAGTTACTATCAACCGCAAAAATGGAGCAAGCAACATTCTCACAACATTAAGGAAGGTTGAGGATGTTCCAGTAAAGCTGGTTAGCTGGTTAACTACCTCGTTTTGCAAGGAAAACGTTGTCCAATATACCAAAAGGAAAGAAGATAACAATAAAACGATGATATAGTTACGAGTACCACATTTTTTAAGCGTAATCCGTCGCCCTTACCTTTGTCTAAATCGATTATTAATTTTTTATTTGTTTCCTCGCTCAATACAGCGACCCCGGGTTTTTTTTCCGATCGTCACATTTATCAGCAGATATATTACTCTGGGCTGAATTCCAGGCTGTCTTACAAGATCGTCATCGAAAGCTTGAGGCAATTGAAGATATTTAAGTTAAACGCTCAAGCCAGAGCAATAGCTCGCGGGCGATTTAGACCTTTAAAAATAGTGTGATGGTAACTCTACAATCCTGTAAACTTTGTTCGTAAGAAAACTATCCATCCAAAGTAGAGCGGCAAAAATATAAAATACAGCAGATTTAGTGTTTAAGCTGTATTGCCAGAACGCATCTTCTTAGGGATTACACCAGCACGCATTACTGCATTACTTACAAAGGAAGCCACAACACACTCATGCACCGAAATTGGACTCCACCAGTCCAATCAGAGGTCAATCCTGACCACCACCCCCGTATACACTTTAACCACCAGGAAGATATAAAGTCCACTCCATTAACAAATCAACCGAATGTGCAAACGTTTAAGGCTTCTTTTTTACGGCTAAGCCCAGTAGGCGTCAACTCAACATAGGTTCTCCCGTCAAGTCCCACATCCAATTTAAAACTTCTGCATATAAAGTGCCACAACTGGACAAGAATCTACAATCCTGTACTTTACCTGTAGAATCTTTAAAGCATATGCAGCCTTTGCAACTAGCAGACCCAAATTTCTTCATTTATTCAGGCGTTGTCCACATCCTGTCTAAAGTGATGCGATAATTTGGTTCTTAAATTACTTTTGTGCGATTTATTTAGCGACCTGTATAACTCTAAAAAAAAACCTTAGCTTTCGATTAATTTGGTATCTGCTTTATCACGCGACTCCAGTTAAATTTTTTTAAATACGGAATATTTCAATCGATCCAACGGGTTGCACGCTTATCCAGCGACCCAATATATATTGTTTCGATCTTGGTTGCACGATTTATCCAGCGTCCCGATATATAAGTATTTTTGATTCAATTGGTTGAACGATTTTCCAGCGTCCCAAGTATATACGTTTGTTTCAATTTTTTTACGTGGTTGCACGATTTATCCAGCGTCCCCGTATTTCTCCAAGTGAACCGAATGTTTTGCACCGCACGGTTTTCTTGGCCACATTGAGGAGGTAAAAAAATGTTTGATTGTCTCTTAAACGTTTCATCGAGTTAGAGCCTAGAGCTAGTCCTCTGCGCCCTTCAAAAATCCCACTCGAAGCAAAAGCACATGGACAACTACACTAAAATCAACGAGCACATCGCTCCAAGTTCCACGATCAGCACCAAACACAAAACCAACGAATTCAGACTTCACACCCCAAAGTACTATCAACCGCAAAAATGGAGCAAGCAACATTCTCACAACATTTTGGAAGGTTGAGGATGTTCTAGTAAAGCTGGTAGCTGGTTAACTACCTCGATTTGCGCGGAAAACGTTGTCCAAAATACCAAAAGGAAAGAAGATAACTAAAACGATGATATAATTTGTTACGAGTACCACATTTTTTACGCGTAATCCGTCGCCCCTTACCTTTGTCTAAATCGATTATTAATTTTTTATTTGTTTCCTCGCTAATACAGCGACCCCGTTGTTTTTGTT
Organism: Drosophila santomea; assembly: GCF_016746245.2. Lineage (NCBI taxonomy): Eukaryota > Metazoa > Arthropoda > Insecta > Diptera > Drosophilidae > Drosophila > Drosophila santomea. Next base: position 17,749 of record NW_025318940.1, read on the forward strand.
CCGATCGTCACATTTATTCTTGCAGATATATTACTCTGGGCTGAATTCCAGGCTGTCTTACAAGATCGTCATCGAAAGCTTGAGGCAATTGAAGATATTTAAGTTAAACGCTCAAGCCAGAGCAATAGCTCGCGGGCGATTTAGACCTTTAAAAATAGTGTGACGGTAACTCTACAATCCTGTAAACTTTGTTCGTAAGAAAACTATCCATCCCAAGTAGAGCGGCAAAAATATAAATACAGCAGATTTAGTGTTTAAGCTGTATTGCCAGAACGCATCTTCTTAGGGATTACACCAGCACGCATTACTGCATTACTTACAGAGGAAGCCACAACACACTCATGCACCGAAATTGGACTCCACCAGTCCAATCAGAGGTCAATCCTGACCACCACCCCCGTATACACCTTTAACCACCAGGAAGATATAAAGCCACTCCATTATTTCAGAACGCTTTTTAACTGTTTAACTTGCATTTTAAATCTACCCATGCTTAAGGCTTCACCTTTGCGGCTAAGACCAGAAAGCGTCAACTCAACATATGTTCTCCCGTCAAGCCCCACATCCAATTTAAAACTTCTGCATATATAGTGCCACAACTGGACAAGAATCTACAATCCTGTACTTTACCTGTAGAATCTTTAAAGCATATGCAGCCTTTGCAACTAGCAGACCCAAATTTCTTCATTTATTCAGGCGTTGTCCACATCCTGTCTAAAGTGATGCGATAATTTGGTTCTTAAATTACTTTTGTGCGATTTATTTAGCGACCTGTATAACTCTAAATCAACAAACCTTAGCTTTCGATTAATTTGGGTGTCTACTTTATCACGCGACTCCAGTTATATTTTTCCAAATACGGAATAGTTCAATCGATCCAACGGGTTGCACGCTTATCCAGCGTCCCAAATATATAAGTTTGTTTCGATTTTTTACGTGGTTGCACGATTTATCCAGCGTCCCCGTATTTCTCCAAGTGAACCGAATGTTTTGCCCCGCACGGTTTTCGGCTTTTCCAAGAGCTTTACATGCCACTTGGCCACATTGAGGAGGTAAAAACATGTTTGATTGTCTCTTAAACGTTTCATCGAGTTAGAGCTCAGAGCTAGTCCTCTGCGCCCTTCAAAAATCCCACTCGAAGCAAAAGCACATGGACAACTACACTAAAATCAACGAGCACATCGCTCCAAGTTCCATGATCAGCACCAAACACATAAGCTACGAATTCAGACTTCACACCCCAAGTTACTAATCAACCGCAAAAATGGAGCAAGCCACATTTTCACAACATTTTGGAAGGTTGAGGATGTTCCAGTAAAGCTGGTTAGCTGGTTAACTACCTCGATTTGCGCGGAAAACGTTGTCCAAAATACCAAAAGGAAAGAAGATAACAATAAAACGATGATATAATTTGTTACGAGTACCACTTTTTTACGCGTAATCCGTCGCCCCTTACCTTTGTCTAAATCGATTATTAATTTTTTATTTGTTTCCTCGCTCAATACAGCGACCCGGTGTTTTTGTTCCGATCGTCACATTTATTCTTGCAGATATATTACTCTGGGCTGAATTCCAGGCTGTCTTACAAGATCGTCATCGAAAGCTTGAGGCAATTGAAGATATTTAAGTTAAACGCTCAAGCCAGAGAAATAGCTCGCGGGCGATTTAGACCTTTAAAAATAGTGTGACGGTAACTCTACAATCCTGTAAACTTTGTTCGTAAGAAAACTATCCATCCCAAGTAGAGCGGCAAAAATATATAATACAGCAGATTTAGTGTTTAAGCTGTATTGCCAGAACGCATCTTCTTAGGGATTACACCAGCACGCATTACTGCATTACTTACAGAGGAAGCCACAACACACTCATGCACCGAAATTGGACTCCACCAGTCCAATCAGAGGTCAATCCTGACCACCACCCCCGTATACACCTTTAACCACCAGGAAGATATAAAGCCCACTCCATTATTTCAGAACGCTTGTTTAATTTGCATTTTAAATCTACCCATGCTTAAGGCTTCACCTTTGCGGCTAAGACCAGAAAGCGTCAACTCAACATATGTTCCCGTCAAGCCCCACATCCAATTTAAAACTTCTGCATATATAGTGCCACAACTGGACAAGAATCTACAATCCTGTACTTTACCTGTAGAATCTTTAAAGCATATGCAGCCTTTGCAACTAGCAGACCCAAATTTCTTCATTTATTCAGGCGTTGTTCACATCCTGTCTAAAGTGATGCGATAATTTGGTTCTTTAATTACTTTTGTGCGATTTATTTAGCGACCCTGTATAACTCTAAATCAACAAACCTTAGCTTTCGATTAATTTGGGTATCTGCTTTATCACGCGACTCCAGTTATATTTTTCCAAATACGGAATAGTTCAATCGATCCAACGGGTTGCACGCTTATCCAGCGTCCCAAATATAAGTTTGTTTCGATTTTTTACGTGGTTGCACGATTTATCCAGCGTCCTCGTATTTCTCCAAGTGAACCGAATGTTTTGCCCCGCACGGTTTTCTGCCACTTGGCCACTTGGCCACATGCCACTTGGCCACATTGAGGAGGTAAAAACATGTTTGATTGTCTCTTAAACGTTTCATCGAGTTAGAGCTCAGAGCTAGTCCTCTGCGCCCTTCAAAAATCCCACTCGAAGCAAAAGCACATGGACAACTACACTAAAATCAACGAGCACATCGCTCCAAGTTCCATGATCAGCACCAAACACATAAGCTACGAATTCAGACTTCACACCCCAAGTTACTAATCAACCGCAAAAATGGAGCAAGCCACATTTTCACAACATTTTGGAAGGTTGGTGATGTTCCAGTAAAGCTGGTTAACTACCTCGATTTGCGCGGAAAACGTTGTCCAAAATACCAAAAGGAAAGAAGATAACAATAAAACGATGATATAATTTGTTACGAGTACCACTTTTTTTACGCGTAATCCGTCGCCCCTTACCTTTGTCTAAATCGATTATTATTTTTTTATTTGTTTCCTCGCTCAATACAGCGACCACGGTGTTTTTGTTCCGATCGTCACATTTATTCAGGCAGATATATTACTCTGGGCTGAATTCCAGGCTGTCTTACAAGATCGTCATCGAAAGCTTGAGGCGATTGAAGATATTTAAGTTAAACGCTCAAGCCAGAGCACTGCGGACTGCCAATAGCTCGCGGGCGATTTAGACCTTTAAAAATAGTGTGACGGTAACTCTACAATCCTGTAAACTTTGTTCGTAAGAAAACTATCCAACCCAAGTAGAGGGGCAAAAATATATAAAACAGCAGATTTAGTGTTTAAGCTGTATTGCCAGAACGCATCTTCTTAGGGATTACACCAGCACGCATTACTGCATTACTTACAGAGGAAGCCACAACACACTCATGCACCGAAATTGCACTCCACCAGTCCAATCAGAGGTCAATCCTGACCACCACCCGTATACACCTTTAACCACCAGGAAGATAGTCCACTCCATTAACAAATCAACCGAATGTGCAAACGTTTCTATATTTAAACACTCAAGGGGTCCTCATGAGTACGACTTTAATTAAATACTCAGCACACGCACTTATTGACTCGGGTTCGGAGGCAACCTTAACCTTTATTTCAGAACGCTTGTTTAACTTGCTTAACTTGCATTTTAAATCTACCCATGCTTAAGGCTTCACCTTTGCGGCTAAGCCCAGAAAGCGTCAACTCAACATATGTTTCCCGTCAAGCCCCACATCCAATTTAAAACTTCTGCATATATGTGGGGTTTTATTATAAATGTGGGGTTTTATTATAATATAAGTTTTATTTGAATTTTGTAACAAATAATATAGGATATTGAAATTAATCGTCACCGTCGTCGTATTGTTGTCGATCTCGTAGCCACACAGGCAGAACGCACAACTTCCTTCTTCTCCGAGCAAAAAACAACTCTACTCTCTACCGCTGTCGTAAAGCACTTCGCCCTCGTAGCGTTGCGCTTTTTCTCCTCGTTGATCGTCGTGTTTGCGAATTCGCCACCTCGCTAATTCGCCATCATCTTCATCTCGTCGTTGTTATCGTCGTTGTCGTTGTCTAGGGATCAGCTGTTTCATACTAGTGGGATTAGGGTAAACAGCCAAAAACCAATCCCACATTCGGCCATTCTGACTAAGCTTTCGACCCGAATGCTTCATCGTCATCGCTGTCATCGTTGCCAATTGGCCATGGCTTCATATATTCCGCGCACGTTGCAGAATTCTTTGGTCCATCGCTGTTGCCTACTTTTTGGACATCATAGGCGTTGTTGTACTTCACCTTTACAACTTTATAAGGCCCAAAAACTTAGGTTTCAGCTTTAGGCCACTACCAAACTGGGTACGTTTAATAGCAATTAGGTCGCCAATATCATATCGTCTTGCTTGCTTGCGTCGAAGATTGTAGTCCTTCTTGTTCTCGTTCTGCAGCTTCAATATCTGAGTCTTAGCCTTTACTCGTAACTCGTTGCGTTCTTCATTGAAAACTGCTACGGCCTCTTTGTTTATCAAGTCTCGTATCTGAAGATCATCTTTCGTTCTCATTTTGATACCAACCAGTAGCTCAAAAGGCGTCGTGTTAATGCTTCTGGTAAATGTTGAGTTGATCGCCTGTTGCACTCTGTTGACATTGCGGTACCATTTCGTGGGGTCATCGACACTTAGCTTTGAGAGTACTGAAATGATAATAGAATTTAGTCGCTCAACCTGTCCGTTTACCCTTGGCAAGCCAGTAGTCGTCTTCACTAGCTTTATTCCCTCGTCCTCGCAATATTTCACAAAGTCTTGCGATGTGAATGCTGAGCCTCTATCCGAAATAATGAATGCTGGGTTGCCAAAGTTAACACTTTGGTTGCTGAGCTTCACAATCACCTCGTTTGCTGTGGTTGACTTCGTAGGATAGAGCCAGCAAAATTTCGTAAAAGAATCGATTACGGCCAAAATGTGTTTGTAGTCTTTATGCGTTGACTCCAGCGGACCCAAAAAGTCAATATGGTAGGTAAACAATGGGACGTCTTCTTTCTGGAGTGGGTGTAGTAGTCCTTCTTGCTTGCCTCGTTTGCGATCCGTTAAAATGCATGGAATACAGCACTCGATATATTTTTTAATCTTGTCTTCAACGTGTGGTATAAAAAATTCTCGGCAGATTAACTCCTTTGTCTTCTTAGCAGCAAAATGACCTCTGTCATGGGCACTGCTAATTACTCGCTTTTGCATTTCGTTTGGCACTACTACCAGCTCATCGTCACCTACAAGTTTGTACAGCACACCTCCTTTTAAAAAGTAGTCATCGTATACTTTATTTCATCGCTTAGAACTTCTTTGATGGCTCTTATCTTCTCGTCGCGTGCTTGCGCATCCTTCAAAGCAGTACTTATGCTATCTCCTTTTATGAGCATCACTGGATACCGGCTGAGAGCATCGACATGCTTCATTCTCACGCCAGATCGATGTTCAACTGTATAGTTATATTCTTGTAGAAAAAGAATCCAGCGAGCCACCCTGGTGCATAAGCTTTGTTTTTCTAAAGTTTTCGTAAAAGCGTTGCAGTCTGTTACTAGTTTAAAATGAATGCCTAACAAATACACCCTAAACTTAGTCAAAGCTTCGATGACTGCCAATATTTCTAACTCATAGCTGCTGTATTTACGCTGTGCATCTGTGGTCTTTTTTGACATAAAATACACAGGATGCAGCTGACCATCGTCGACGTTCATCTGTAATAAAACTGCTCCGAATCCATCAATAGACGCATCTGTATGCACTTCCGTCTCGTAAGTCTGATTATAAATACTTAAAACAGGGTTCTCAGTTAGTAACTTTTTCAAAATATTAACTGCATTCTCTTCGTCCAAATCAAATCTGAATCTAGTGTTTTTCTTTGTCAACTCAGTTAAAGGTCTAGCTATTCCTGCGTAATTTGGTATAAACTTTCTGAAATAGCCCGTCAGGCCCAAAAAACTTTCTACTTGCTTAATAGTTTGTGGCATCTTGAATTTGGATACAGCTTCGATTTTCTCTGGTGAGGGGTAAATTTTGCGATTTTCTATAACATGGCCCAGAAATTGAATGCGCGTCTTCAGAAAATTGCATTTTTTCAAATTAAGCTGCAGACCATAATCTTTGCACGTCGCAATAACTTCCTTCAAGTTTTGTACAGCGTCTTGTTCCGTCTTAGCGGGGATAATAATATCATCTACGTAGGGCAATGCGATTCCTCTGCGTGACAGATCCCGAAATATCGCATTAACGTGGCGCTGAAAAACGCCTGGCGAATTTGAAAATCCAAAGGGTACTTTCAAAAACTGATATTGTCCTCGGTGTGTCACAAATGACGTATATTTTCTGCTGGGTTCAGCAACTGGTACGTGGAAAAATCCGTTTTTCAAATCGATTGTACTGAATATTTTTGCCTCTTGCAGACGATCCAACTGGTCCTCAATGAGCGGTAATGGGAAATGGTCTTTAACAATTACTTTGTTAATTCTGCGATAATCTACACACAGCCTTACAGAACCGTCGTGCTTTTTTACAAGTACTATGGGACTTGTAAACTCGGATGTTGACTCTTCAATTATGTCATTCTCAAGCCACTCTTTAATCTGTTCGTCAACAATATGCATTTCCGAAAAAGCTAGTCTGCGTGGACGTGAGAAAATTGGCGCTTCATCATTTAGCACAATACGCATTTCTACATTTGTTGTTTTTGTTTTGACCGGTTCATAATTCGAAATTAGCTCTCGCACCTCTTGCTTGGCATATTCGCTCGCAGCCTCGTTAATGTCAAACAACTCATTGTCCACTTCAACACAAATGTTTAGAAAATTTTGTTCATTATTTCTTTTATTTTTTCGCACTTGTAAGCCGTTACAGTTAAAAACAATCTCTGCTTGTAAACATAGCTGTTCTCCGATAATTAATTGCATATCAAGAAATTTGATTGGAACGACGCAAAAATCTAACAAATAATCCTCTTCATCAATCAGAATTCGTTGTTTAAATTGTCCAATTGGTTTTATTTTATTGGAGTCGCGATCACTCCGAATCCAATTAGAACGACATTGCAGCTTTCCAGCTTCGGCTTTCCAATATCACAATAAAAATCTTCCCGTATGATATTGAATTTACTACCCGTATCGAATAACGCCTTACACTTTTTATTTGCAATATAAACTTCTTTGCTGGTCAAATCGTTTTTTGAAATCAAACTGCGAGTGTTCGTGTTTAAAACATTTTTGTCATTATTTGCGCACTCTTTAGAAATATGTCCGTACTGATTACATTTGTAACACTTTCTGCCTTTTTCTTTATTCTGGCAGTTATTCAACACATGTCCTTTTTCACCACAGTTGTAGCATTTCAGCTCTTTTTTCGCGTCTTTGTTTACATTCTGATTTTTTCTGTCTTTCTCTTTCACAATGTTCTCATTGCGCTTCGATCTGTCTTTCTCACTCTGATTTTCCTTTGCTATCATTGTTCCGAAACACTTTAGTTTGTCTTTAAATTGACTCATTTTTGGCACCATATAATATTGATTTGTTTACACTTTTTCGTCGATGCCGTCAATTAAATACTGTATGAAAGCGTCATCTGCAATTTTACCTCTAGAAGCAATATTTTTCATTCTATAAAAGTACTCGAAAACACACTCGTTGTGGCCACGTTTCGTTTGCGCGAGTTGCTCGTGAACTAGCTTGCTGCTGACACTTGACTTAAATTCGGATAGCAATGCTACTTTGAGAGAATTCCACGAATTTAGACCTCTCTCGCTCAACACATACGATTTTGCAATTCCTTTAAGTGATTTTTTTGCAAACAGAAACTTCTGGAAGTCATTCCAATACATAAGCGTCGCTTGCTCTTCGTACTCTTCTATCCATACTTCGATTGGAATAGTGTTAGTGCCATCATAACTGCGTATGCTCTCTTCAACGTCGCGAAAACTGATCGCAAAGCGTGGCGTCGACATACTGTCGTTTTCAGTAAATACGTTGCGCCTGGTATTCATCTCGTCTACTCCTTGTACATTTTCATCACTTTTTTCGGCGTTCGTTGCTTTGTTCGGCGTCTGGAATACAACGTTTTCTGCTTCACTGTCTGTTTCATCATCTGTTTCGTCGGCTTCGGTTGACGACAGTAAACTGTTCTTCTTCAAGTTGCGGAAAATGTGTACCATATATGCAAATCTTCGTCTCTGTACCCTATGCCTAGCACGTTACATATTGCCACAAGGTCAGCCTGCGTCAAATTATCTTCTGCGTATTCCTTCTTTGCATCATATTTTTGGTCATTTTCGGCAAAATCGAAACCAGTAAATTCCCGTAGTCTTTGGCGATTCCTTCTGTTTCCTTCACTCTCGAACACAAACTTATGCAGTGCAGCAATGCTCTCCTTCTTACTTGAGCGTAAACTAGCACTTATGAAATTATTTAAACACGCCATTATGGTAAAAAAAATTGCGACTGTACTTTTTTGTTTTACACGTTCAACTTTTGTTTAATATCATCAATTTTGTTCAATCCCGTTCACATTTGCTCAATTCCGTTCACATTTGCTCAATTCCGGACGAGCGCCCAAAATGTGGGGTTTTATTATAAATGTGGGGTTTATTATTATATATAAGTTTTATTTGAATTTTGTAACAAATAATATAGGATATTGAAATTAATCGTCACCGTCGTCGTATTGTTGTCGATCTCGTAGCCACACAGGCAGAACGCACAACTCCTTCTTCTTCTCCGAGCAAAAACACTCTACTCTCTACCGCTGTCGTAAAGCACTTCGCCCTCGTAGCGTTGCGGCTTTTTTCTCCTCGTTGATCGTCGTGTTGCGCGAATATCGCTCGCTCTAATTCGCCATCATCTTCATCTCGTCGTGTTATCGTCGTTGTCGGTTGTCTAGGATCAGCTGTTTCATACTAGTGGGATTAGGGTAAACAGCCAAAAACCAATCCCACATATATAGTGCCACAACTGGAACAGGATCTACAATCATGTACTTTACCTGTATAATCCTTAAAGCATATGCAGCCTTTGCAACTAGCAGACCCAAATTTCATTTATTCAGGCGTTGTCCACATCCTGTCTAAAGTGATGCGATAATTTGGTTCTTAAATTACTTTTGTGCGATTTATTGAGCGAACCTGTATAACTATCTAATCGAAAAACCTTAGCTTTCGATTAATTTGGGTATCTGCTTTATCACGCGACTCCAGTTAATTTTTTTTAGTACGGAATATTTCAATCGATCCAACGGGTTGCACGCTATATCTTATCCAGCGACCCAATATATATTGTTTCGATCTTGGTTGCACGATTTATCCAGCGTCCCGATATATAAGTTGTTTTGATTCAATTGGTTGAACGATTTTCCAGCGTCCCAAGTATATACGTTTGTTTCAATTTTTTTACGTGGTTGCACGATTTATCCAGCGTCCCGTATTTCTCCAAGTGAACCGAATGTTTGCCCCGCACGGTTTTCGGCTTTTCCAAGAGCTTTACATGCCATTTGGCACATTGAGGAGGTAAAAACATGTTTGATTGTCTGTTAAACGTTTCATCGAGTTAGAGCCTAGTCCTCTACGCCCTTTAAAAATCCAACTCAAAAGCAGCACATTGACAACTACCCTTAAATTATCAACGAGCTCATCGCTCAAAGTTCCGACGATCAGCACCAAACAAAAAAAGCTACAATTCAGACTTCACACCCACAGTTACTATCAACCGCAAAAATGGAGCAAGCAACATTCTCACAACATTTTGGAAGGTTGATGATGTTCCAGTGAAGCTGGTTTACTACCTATATTTGCAAGGACAACTTTATATACCAAAAGGAACGAAGATAAACGATGACAAAATTTGCTACGAGTACCACATTTTTCACGCGTAATCCGTCACCCCTTACCTTTGTGTAAATCGATTAATTCCGATTGTTATATTTTTATTTTTTCTCGCTCAATACAGCGACCCCGGTGTTTTTGTTTCGATCGTCACATTTTTTCACGCGTTGTCCTGCGCATCCACATCCTGTCTAAAGTGATGCGATAATTTGGTTCTTACCTTTGTTCGCTATTGGTTGAACGATTTATTAAGCGTCCCAAATGTATAAGTATGTTTCGATTTTTACGTGGTTGCACGATTTATCCAGCGTCCCCGTATTTGTCCAAGTAGACCGAATGGTTTGCCCCGCACGGTTTTCGCCAATTGGCCACATTGAGGAGGTAAAAACATTTTGATTGTCTCCTCTGCGCCTTTCACAAATCCCACTCTAAGCAAAAGCACATCGACAACTACACTAAAATCAACGAGCACATCGCTCCAAGTTCCACGATCAGCACCAAACACAAAACCAACGAATTCAGACTTCACACCCCAAAGTACTATCAACCGCAAAAATGGAACAAGCAACATTCTCGCAACATTTTGGAAGGTTGAGGATGTTCTAGTAAAGCTGGTAAGCTGGTTAACTACCTTGATTTGCGCGGAAAACGTTGTCCATTATACCAGAAGGAAAGAAGATAACGATAAAACGATGATATAATTTGTTACGAGTACCACATTTTTTACGCGTAATCCGTCGCCCCTTACCTTGTTCTAAATCGATTATTAATTTTTTATTTGTTTCCTCGCTTAATACAGCGACCCCGGTGTTTTTGTTCCGATCGTCACATTTATTCTTGCAGATATATTACTCTGGGCTGAATTCCAGGCTGTCTTACAAGATCGTCATCGAAAGCTTGAGGCAATTGAAGCTATTTAAGTTAAACGCTCAAGCCAGAGCAATAGCTCGCGGGCGATTTAGACCTTTAAAAATAGTGTGACGGTAACTCTACAATCCTGTAAACTTTGTTCGTAAGAAAACTATCCATCCCAAGTAGAGCGGCAAAAATATATAAAACAGCAGATTTAGTGTTTAAGCTGTATTGCCAGAACGCATCTTCTTAGGGATTACACCAGCACGCATTACTGCATTACTTACAGAGGAAGCCACAACACACTCATGCACCGAAATTGGACTCCACCAGTCCAATCAGAGGTCAATCCTGACCACCACCCCCGTATACACCTTTAACCACCAGGAAGATATAAAGCCCACTCCATTATTTCAGAACGCTTGTTTAACTTGTTTAACTTGCATTTTAAATCTACCCATGCTTAAGGCTTCACCTTTGCGGCTAAGACCAGAAAGCGTCAACTCAACATATGTTCTCCCGTCAAGCCCCACATCCAATTTAAAACTTCTGCATATATAGTGCCACAACTGGACAAGAATCTACAATCCTGTACTTTACCTGTAGAATCTTTAAAGCATATGCAGCCTTTGCAACTAGCAGACCCAAATTTCTTCATTTATTCAGGCGTTGTCCACATCCTGTCTAAAGTGATGCGATAATTTGGTTCTTAAATTACTTTTGTGCGATTTATTTAGCGACCCTGTATAACTCTAAATCAACAAACCTTAGCTTTCGATTAATTTGGGTATCTGCTTTATCACGCGACTAAGTTATATTTTTCCAAATACGGAATAGTTCAATCGATCCAACGGGTTGCACGCTTATCCAGCGTCCCAAATATATAAGTTTGTTTCGATTTTTACGTGTTGCACGATTTATCCAGCGTCCCCGTATTTCTCCAAGTGAACGAATGTTTTGCCCCGCACGGTTTTCGGCTTTTCCAAGAGCTTTACATGCCACTTGGCCATATTGAGGAGGTAAAAACATGTTTGATTGTCTCTTAAACGTTTCATCGAGTTAGAGCTCAGAGCTAGTCCTCTGCGCCCTTCAAAAATCCCACTCGAAGCAAAAGCACATGAGAAACATACTAAACATCGAGTTAGAGCTCAAGCTAGTCAAAATCCCACTCGAAGCAAAGCACATGGACAACTACACTAAAATCAACGAGCACATTGCTCCAAGTTCCATGATCAGCACCAAACACATAAGCTACGAATTCAGACTTCACACCCCAAGTTACTAATCAACCGCAAAAATGGAGCAAGCCACATTTTCACAACATTTTGGAAGGTTGAGGATGTTCCAGTAAAGCTGGTTAGCTGGTTAACTACCTCGATTTGCGCGGAAAACGTTGTCCAAAATACCAAAAGGAAAGAAGATAACAATAAAACGATGATATAATTTGTTACGAGTACCACATTTTTTACGCGTAATCCGTCGCCCCTTACCTTTGTCTAAATCGATTATTAATTTTTTATTTGTTTCCTCGCTCAATACAGCGACCCCGGTGTTTTTGTTCCGATCGTCACATTTATTCTGGCAGATATATTACTCTGGGCTGAATTCCAGGCTGTCTTACAAGATCGTCATCGAAAGCTTGAGGCAATTGAAGATATTTAAGTTAAACGCTCAAGCCAGAGCAATAGCTCGCGGGCGATTTAGACCTTTAAAAATAGTGTGACGGTAACTCTACAATCCTGTAAACTTTGTTCGTAAGAAAACTATCCAACCCAAGTAGAGGGGCAAAAATATATAAAACAGCAGATTTAGTGTTTAAGCTGTATTGCCAGAATGCATCTTCTTAGGGATTACACCAGCACGCATTACTGCATTACTTACAGAGGAAGCCACAACACACTCATGCACGAAATGCACTCCACCAGTCCAATCAGAGGTCAATCCTGACCACCACCCCCGTATACACCTTTAACCACCAGGAAGATATAAAGTCCACTCCATTAACAAATCAACCGAATGTGCAAACGTTTCTATATTTAAACACTCAAGGGGTCCTCATGAGTACGACTTTAATTAAATACTCAGCACACGCACTTATTGACTCGGGTTCGGAGGCAACCTTAACCTTTATTTCAGAACGCTTGTTTAACTTGCTTAACTTGCATTTTAAATCTACCCATGCTTAAGGTTTCACCTTTGCGGCTAAGCCCAGAAAGCGTCAACTCAACATATGTTCTCCCGTCAAGCCCCACATCCAATTTAAAACTTCTGCATATATAGTGCCACAACTGGAACAGGATCTACAATCATGTACTTTACCTGTATAATCCTTAAAGCATATGCAGCCTTTGCAACTAGCAGACCCAAATTTCTTCATTTATTCAGGCGTTGTCCACATCCTGTCTAAAGTGATGCGATAATTTGGTTCTTAAATTACTTTGTGCGATTTATTGAGCGAACCTGTATAACTCTAAATCGAAAAACCTTAGCTTTCGATTAATTTGGGTATCTGCTTTATCACGCGACTCCAGTTAAATTTTTTTTTTAAATACGGAATATTTCAATCGATCCAACGGGTTGCACGCTTATCCAGCGACCCAATATATATGTTTCGATCTTGGTTGCACGATTTATCCAGCGTCCCGATATATAAGTTGTTTTGATTCAATTGGTTGAACGATTTTCCAGCGTCCCGAGTATATACGTTTGTTTCAATTTTTTTACGTGGTTGCACGATTTATCCAGCGTCCCCGTATTTCTCCAAGTGAACCGAATGTTTTGCCCCGCACGGTTTTCGGCTTTTCCAAGAGCTTTACATGCCACTTGGCCACATTGAGGAGGTAAAAAAATGTTGGATGTCTCTTAAACGTTTCATCGAGTTAGAGCCTAGAGCTAGTCCTCTGCGCCCTTCAAAAATCCCACTCGAAGCAAAAGCACATGGACAACTACACTAAAATCAACGAGCACATCGCTCCAAGTTCCACGATCAGCACCAAACACAAAAGCTACGAATTCAGACTTCACACCCCAAGTTACTAATCAACCGCAAAAATGGAGCAAGCAACATTCTCACAACATTTTGGAAGGTTGAGGATGTTCCAGTGAAGCTGGTTTACTACCTATATTTGCAAGGACAACTTTATATACCAAAAGGAACGAAGATAAACGATGACAAAATTTGCTACGAGTACCACATTTTTCACGCGTAATCCGTCACCCCTTACCTTTGTGTAAATCGATTAATTCCGATTGTTATATTTTTATTTTTTCTCGCTCAATACAGCGACCCCGGTGTTTTTGTTTCGATCGTCACATTTTTTCACGCGTTGTCCTGCGCATCCACATCCTGTCTAAAGTGATGCGATAATTTGGTTCTTACCTTTGTTCGCTATTGGTTGAACGATTTATTAAGCGTCCCAAATGTATAAGTATGTTTCGATTTTTACGTGGTTGCACGATTTATCCAGCGTCCCCGTATTTGTCCAAGTAGACCGAATGGTTTGCCCCGCACGGTTTTCGCCAATTGGCCACATTGAGGAGGTAAAAACATTTTGATTGTCTCCTCTGCGCCTTTCACAAATCCCACTCTAAGCAAAAGCACATCGACAACTACACTAAAATCAACGAGCACATCGCTCCAAGTTCCACGATCAGCACCAAACACAAAACCAACGAATTCAGACTTCACACCCCAAAGTACTATCAACCGCAAAAATGGAACAAGCAACATTCTCGCAACATTTTGGAAGGTTGAGGATGTTCTAGTAAAGCTGGTAAGCTGGTTAACTACCTTGATTTGCGCGGAAAACGTTGTCCATTATACCAGAAGGAAAGAAGATAACGATAAAACGATGATATAATTTGTTACGAGTACCACATTTTTTACGCGTAATCCGTCGCCCCTTACCTTTGTCTAAATCGATTATTAATTTTTTATTTGTTTCCTCGCTCAATACAGCGACCCCGGTGTTTTTGTTCCGATCGTCACATTTATTCTTGCAGATATATTACTCTGGGCTGAATTCCAGGCTGTCTTACAAGATCGTCATCGAAAGCTTGAGGCAATTGAAGATATTTAAGTTAAACGCTCAAGCCAGAGCAATAGCTCGCGGGCGATTTAGACCTTTAAAAATAGTGTGACGGTAACTCTACAATCCTGTAAACTTTGTTCGTAAGAAAACTATCCATCCCAAGTAGAGTGGCAAAAATATATAATACAGCAGATTTAGTGTTTAAGCTGTATTGCCAGAACGCATCTTCTTAGGGATTACACCAGCACGCATTACTGGCATTACTTACAGAGGAAGCCACAACACACTCATGCACCGAAATTGGACTCCACCAGTCCAATCAGAGGTCAATCCTGACCACCACCCCCGTATACACCTTTAACCACCAGGAAGATATAAAGCCCACTCCATTATTTCAGAACGCTTGTTTAACTTGTTTAACTTGCATTTTAAATCTACCATGCTTAAGGCTTCACCTTTGCGGCTAAGACCAGAAAGCGTCAACTCAACATATGTTCTCCCGTCAAGCCCCACATCCAATTTAAAACTTCTGCATATATAGTGCCACAACTGGACAAGAATCTACAATCCTGTACTTTACCTGTAGAATCTTTAAAGCATATGCAGCCTTTGCAACTAGCAGACCCAAATTTCTTCATTTATTCAGGCGTTGTCCACATCCTGTCTAAAGTGATGCGATAATTTGGTTCTTAAATTACTTTTGTGCGATTTATTTAGCGACCCTGTATAACTCTAAATCAACAAACCTTAGCTTTCGATTAATTTGGGTATCTGCTTTATCACGCGACTCCAGTTATATTTTTCCAAATACGGAATAGTTCAATCGATCCAACGGGTTGCACGCTTATCCAGCGTCCCAAATATAAAAGTTTGTTTCGATTTTTACGTGGTTGCACGATTTATCCAGCGTCCCGTATTTCTCCAAGTGAACCGAATGTTTTGCCCGCACGGTTTTCGGCTTTTCCAAGAGCTTTACATGCCACTTGGCCACATTGAGGAGGTAAAAACATGTTTGATTGTCTCTTAAACGTTTCATCGAATTAGAGCTCAGAGCTAGTCCTCTGCGCCCTTCAAAAATCCCACTCGAAGCAAAAGCCACATTGAGGAGGTAAAAACATGTTTGATTGTCTCTTAAACGTTTCATCGAGTTAGAGCTCAGAGCTAGTCCTCTGCTCCCTTCAAAAATCCCACTCGAAGCAAAAGCACATGGACAACTACACTAAAATCAACGAGCACATTGCTCCAAGTTCCATGATCAGCACCAAACACATAAGCTACGAATTCAGACTTCACACCCCAAGTTACTAATCAACCGCAAAAATGGAGCAAGCCACATTTCACAACATTTGGAAGGTTGAGGATGTTCCAGTAAGCTGGTTAGCTGGTTAACTACCTCGAATGCGCGGAAAACGTTGTCCAAAAATACCAAAAGGAAAGAAGATAACAATAAAACGATGATATAATTTGTTACGAGTACCACATTTTTTTACGCGTAATCCGTCGCCCCTTACCTTTGTCTAAATCGATTATTAATTTTTTTATTTGTTTCCTCGCTCAATACAGCGACCCCGGTGTTTTTGTTCCGATCGTCACATTTATTCTTGCAGATATATTACTCTGGGCTGAATTCCAGGCTGTCTTACAAGATCGTCATCGAAAGCTTGAGGCAATTGAAGGTATTTAAGTTAAACGCTCAAGCCAGAGCAATAGCTCGCGGGCGATTTAGACCTTTAAAAATAGTGTGACGGTAACTCTACAATCCTGTAAACTTTGTTCGTAAGAAAACTATCCATCCCAAGTAGAGCGGCAAAAATATATAATACAGCAGATTTAGTGTTTAAGCTGTATTGCCAGAACGCATCTTCTTAGGGATTACACCAGCACGCATTACTGCATTACTTACAGAGGAAGCCACAACACACTCATGCACCGAAATTGGACTCACCAGTCCAATCAGAGGTCAATCCTGACCACCACCCCCGTATACACCTTTAACCACAGGAAGATATAAAGCCCACTCCATTATTTCAGAACGCTTGTTTAACTTGTTTAACTTGCATTTTAAATCTACCCATGCTTAAGGCTTCACCTTTGCGGCTAAGACCAGAAAGCGTCAACTCAACATATGTTCTCCCGTCAAGCCCCACATCCAATTTAAAACTTCTGCATATATAGTGCCACAACTGGACAAGAATCTACAATCCTGTACTTTACCTGTAGAATCTTTAAAGCATATGCAGCCTTTGAACTAGCAGACCCAAATTTCTTCATTTATTCAGGCGTTGTTTACATCCTGTCTAAAGTGATGCGATAATTTGGTTCTTTAATTACTTTTGTGCGATTTATTTAGCACCCTGTATAACTCTAAATCAACAAACCTTAGCTTTCGATTAATTTGGGTATCTGCTTTATCACGCGACTCCAGTTATATTTTTCCAAATACGGAATAGTTCAATCGATCCAACGGGTTGCACGCTATCCAGCGTCCCAAATATTATATATAAGTTTGTTTCGATTTTTTACGTGGTTGCACGATTTATCCAGCGTCCTCGTATTTCTCCAAGTGAACCGAATGTTTTGCCCCGCACGGTTTTCGGCTTTTCCAAGAGCTTTACATGCCACTTGGCCACATGAGGAGGTAAAAACATGTTTGATTGTCTCTTAAACGTTTCATCGAGTTAGAGCTCAGAGCTGTCCTCTGCGCCCTTCAAAATCCCACTCGAAGCAAAAGCACATGGACAACTACACTAAAATCAACGAGCACATCGCTCCAAGTTCCATGATCAGCACCAACACATAAGCTACGAATTCAGACTTCACACCCCAAGTTACTAATCAACCGCAAAAAATGGAGCAAGCCACATTTTCACAACATTTTGGAAGGTTGGTGATGTTCCAGTAAAGCTGGTTAACTACCTCGATTTGCGCGGAAAACGTTGTCCAAAATACCAAAAGGAAAGAAGATAACAATAAAACGATGATATAATTTGTTACGAGTACCACATTTTTCACGCGTAATCCGTCACCCTTACCTTTGTGTAAATCGATTAATTCCGATTGTTATATTTTTATTTTTTCTCGCTCAATACAGCGACCCCGGTGTTTTTGTTTCGATCGTCACATTTTTTCACGCGTTGTCCTGCGCATCACATCCTGTCTAAAGTGATGCGATAATTTGGTTCTTACCTTTGTTCGCTATTGGTTGAACGATTTATTAAGCGTCCCAAATATATAAGTATGTTTCGATTTTTACGTGGTTGCACGATTTATCCAGCGTCCCGTATTTGTCCAAGTAGACCGAATGGTTTGCCCGCACGGTTTTCGCCAATTGGCCACATTGAGGAGGCAAAAACATTTTGATTGTCTCCTCTGCGCCTTTCACAAATCCCACTCTAAGCAAAAGCACATCGACAACTACACTAAAATCAACGAGCACATCGCTCCAAGTTCCACGATCAGCACCAAACACAAAACCAACGAATTCAGACTTCACACCCAAAGTACTATCAACCGCAAAAATGGAACAAGCAACATTCTCGCAACATTTTGGAAGGTTGAGGATGTTCTAGTAAAGCTGGTAAGCTGGTTAACTACCTTGATTTGCGCGGAAAACGTTGTCCATTATACCAGAAGGAAAGAAGATAACGATAAAACGATGATATAATTTGTTACGAGTACCACATTTTTTACGCGTAATCCGTCGCCCCTTACCTTTGTCTAAATCGATTATTAATTTTTTATTTGTTTCCTCGCTTAATACAGCGACCCCGGTGTTTTTGTTCCGATCGTCACATTTATTCTTGCAGATATATTACTCTGGGCTGAATTCCAGGCTGTCTTACAAGATCGTCATCGAAAGCTTGAGGCAATTGAAGCTATTTAAGTTAAACGCTCAAGCCAGAGCAATAGCTCGCGGGCGATTTAGACCTTTAAAAATAGTGTGACGGTAACTCTACAATCCTGTAAACTTTGTTCGTAAAAAAACTATCCATCCCAAGTAGAGCGGCAAAAATATATAAAACAGCAGATTTAGTGTTTAAGCTGTATTGCCAGAACGCATCTTCTTACACCAGCACGCATTACTGCATTACTTACAGAGGAAGCCACAACACACTCATGCACCGAAATTGGACTCCACCAGTCCAATCAGAGGTCAATCCTGACCACCACCCCCGTATACACCTTTAACCACCAGGAAGATATAAAGCCCACTCCATTATTTCAGAACGCTTGTTTAACTTGTTTAACTTGCATTTTAAATCTACCCATGCTTAAGGCTTCACCTTTGCGGCTAAGACCAGAAAGCGTCAACTCAACATATGTTCTCCCGTCAAGCCCCACATCCAATTTAAAACTTCTGCATATATAGTGCCACAACTGGACAAAATCTACAATCCTGTACTTTACCTGTAGAATCTTTAAAGCATATGCAGCCTTTGCAACTAGCAGACCCAAATTTCTTCATTTATTCAGGCGTTGTCCACATCCTGTCTAAAGTGATGCGATAATTGGTTTTAAATTACTTTTGTGCGATTTTTTTAGCGACCATGTATAACTCTAAATCAACAAACCTTAGCTTTCGATTAATTTGGGTATCTGCTTTATCACGCGACTCCAGTTATATTTTTCCAATTACGGAATAGTTCAATCGATCCAACGGGTTGCACGCTTATCCAGCGTCCCAAGGTTGTCAAATATCTCCCTTCCGCTTTTTTGCTCTTTATTCAATGCTTTATAAAAAGTGTTACAGTGATCGGATTTAGTTCAAATATGCGCCGTTTTGTTCGATAATCTGTTTCCATCTAGACGGCAACTTCATAATACCTCCCTCGTAGAAGCCCCCCTCCTTATTTGCGAAGAACTCGGACAGCCACTTTTCACAAGCCTCTTTTGAGACCTTACACCACCAAGGGCATTCGCCATGGACAGGAACAGGTGGTAATCACTTGGCGCTATGTCCGGGCTATATGGTGGATGCGATAAAACCTCCCATCCGAGCTCCCGTAGCTTCTGACGAGTCATCAACGAAGTGTGTGGTCTGGCGTTGTCCTGGTGGAACACTACACCCTTCCTGTTGGCCAATTCTGGACGCTTCTGGTCGATCGCCTGCTTCAAGCGGTCCAGTTGTTCGCAGTAGATGGTAGAATTAAGGCCATATGGGAGCAGCTCATAGTGGATGATTCCCTTCCAACCCACCAAACACACAGCAAAACCTTCCTGGCCGTCAATACCGGCTTGGCCACTGTTTGGGACGATTCACCGGCCTTCGACCACGACCGTTTTCGCTTGATATTGTCGTATGTGATCCATTTTTCGTCGCCAGTCACCATCCGCTTCAAGAATGGGTCGAGTTCGTTCCGTTTCAGCAGCATATCGCAGGCGTTGATTCGGTCCAGAAGGTTTTTTTGCGTCAAATCATGCGGCACCCAAACATCAAGCTTTTTTTGTATCCAGCCTTCTGCAGATGGTTTAAAATGGTTTGGTGACTAACTCCCATCTCCTGGGCGATGTCACGAGATGCCACATGCCGGTCTAACTCGATGTATTCCATGATTTGATTATGTATAGTATTGCCAGATACGAGCTCTGTAGCGCTTTGTACATAGCCGCGAAATTCAAAAGACAAAAAGGCGGAAGGGAGATATTTGACAACCTTATATTAATCAAAGAAATATCGACAAATAATTCGCAATATGAATTGTGAACATATGGCCGATAAATATGCATAAAAACAAAATGTTATGTTGAACACTTAATTTACTGCATAAAAACATTTATCATATTGAATATTTATCGATAACTTTCATCTAATAACTAAACCAACATTTTGGAGATAGAATTAATTTATTCTTGGTGTCATTCATTGGACATTACATTTTGCTAGCTCTTGGCCACGTTATCATTTATTATAATGTACAACTTATATCCATTACGTTTAATATAATTCCCAACCTGTTATTGTTTAATTTCCATTATATATACCTCTGAGAGCCCATAAACCAGAGACGATCGGAAGTTCCATGGATTTTATTGCTTAAATCTCCGTTACTCGTAGAGTAAAAGGGTATACTAGATTCGTTGAAAAGTATGTAACAAGCAGAAGGAAGCGTTTCCGACCATATAAAGTATATATATTCTTGATCAGGATCAATAGCTGAGTAGATTTGGCCATGTCCGTCTGTCCGTCCGTCTGTCCGTCTGTCTGTCCGTATGAACGTCAGATCTTAGGAACTACAAAAGCTAGAAAGTTGAGATTAAGCATACAGACTCCAGGGACATAGACGCAGCGCAAGTTTGTCGAATTATGCTGCCACGCCCACTCTAACGCCCACAAACCACCCAAAACTGCCACCCCCACACTTTTGAAAAATGTTTTGATATTTTTTCATTTTTGTATTGGTGTTGTAAATTTCTATCGTTTTGTCACAAAATTTTTTGCCACGCGCACTCTAACGCCCACAAACCGCCCAAAGCTGCCACGCCCACACTTTTGAAAAATGTTTTGATATTTTGCCAGATTTTTTCTGCCGTTTTTAAAGCGATCAATGCTAACGTACTTAACGAATTCTTAGATATTACTACTAGCATACATATATTTCCATGTCCTTTACTGTCTTCTATATAGCGTCTATCTTCCCGCGATTCGAGCCGTACGATACACGGCAGCGGCCCTCGGTCGGTTGGGCGGGAGGGTGGCCGTGGGACTCGCGCAAAAAAAAAAAATTTAGTTTAGTTATTAGATGGAAGTTATCCATAAATATGATAAATGTTTTTATGCAGCAAATTATTTCTTCAACATATCATATTATTTGTATGCATATTTATCGGCCATTTGTTGACAATTCATATTGCGAATTATTTGTCCGATCTATATTCTTGCAACATAATGGCGATGCCATAGATATTTTTTATAATGCAATTAAATCATTCTTCAACTCTTGTGTTCCGATGTACTATCCGTCTACCTCTAACAAACCTCCTTGGTTTAATAAAGAGTTGACACATCTAAGAAATGTTAAGTCCAGACTTTATATAAAATTTAAAAATACTGGTTCTCAATCTAAATTTTCTAAATATGTAAGTGCTCGGTTAAATTTTACCGTGCTTAATGCTCAGTGTTATAAGAATTATTTAAACCGTTGTAAGTTCGCACAGGATCCCAAACAGTTTATAATTTCGTTAACACTAAGCGCAAAACAACGAGTTACCCTTCCCCGCTATTTTTTGAAAATACTTCGGTAACATCGGATCAGGCAATAGCCGATCTATTTGCCAAGTTTTTTCAAAACCACATATTCTACGTTACCTCATTCCGAACGACCTTACTCTTACGCGGTATCAATGTCAAATTTAATATTCTGTCCCACTTTAAACGAAAGCTCAGTGCTTTATGATCTTCAGCGAGTTAAGCCTTTCTATTCGCCGGTCCCGACGGAATTCCTGGCTGTGTGCTTAGATTCTGTGCGGAAGCCTTGTGCAAACCTCTACTAAAACTGTTTAAATTATCTTTGGAATCTACTCAGTTCCCCAAATATGGAAGGAGTCCTTTGGGATCCCTCTCCATAAAAAAGATAGCAAATCGGATGCAAGCAATTACAGAGGAATCTCCAAATTGTCTGCTATCCCTAAGCTTTTTGAAAACGTTATCACTCCTCATTTGCAGCACCTTTGTAGGTCAATTATTTCACCATGTACAGGGTTTCAAAAATTATCTTCAAACAGATGTCATTTATACGGATTTCAGTAAAGCATTTGACTCTGTTAATCATTCACTTTATATAAAAAAACTTGTTTTATTATGTTTCCCTGTTGATCTCCTAAATTGGATTCTAAGTTATCTGAATGGCAGGACGCAACGGGTCCTCTTTAAAAATTCTCTTTCTTGTTTTATCCGAGTCACATCCGGCGTCCCACAAGGCAGCCTTATTTATTAACGACCTTCCCTTAATAATAAATCATTCGCGTGTACTAATGTACGCTGACATTTCTCGCCATTAAACTAAACTTACAATCCGATCTAGATTGCTTTCAAACCTGGTGCCGTGATAACGTATTAAACTTAAATAGCTCTAAGTGTAAAGTTATGACCTTTTGTCGTGCCAACTCAATGCACGCAACTTACACTTTAAGTGGGTGCTCTTTGGACAGAATATCACATGTTGATGATCTTGGTGTTCTTCTGGACCCTAAACTTAAATTTTCAGACCATATTTCGTCTATTGTCAATAAGGCCAGGGGTGTGCTGGTTTTTTTAAAACGGTGGTCAAAGGAATTTGATGATCCTTACATGACCAAAAATTATGTATTTCTCTAGTCCGATCCTCGAGTATGTATAACCTGTTTGGAGTCCACAATATGAAGTTTACTCGGACCGCATTGAATCGGTTCAAAAGAACTTCTTACTTTTTGCCTTACGGCGCCTTAATTCGGATGCAAACCGTAGATTACCTCCTTATTCGAATAGATTAATGTTAATTAACTTTCCCTCCTTAGCTAACCGTTTAACGATGCTTGGACCGGTTTTTATTTTTAACCTTATTCGTGGTGAAGTGGATAGTCCCGACTTGGTTAGT
The DNA here is from genome assembly GCF_016746245.2 of Drosophila santomea. Taxonomy (NCBI): domain Eukaryota; kingdom Metazoa; phylum Arthropoda; class Insecta; order Diptera; family Drosophilidae; genus Drosophila; species Drosophila santomea. Next base: position 41,061 of record NW_025318940.1, read on the forward strand.
CGGCTAAACTTCACTGTTCCAAGCAGATTTACTAGAACTTACGTACTTCTAATTTTAAATCATTGTAGATCGGATTCGAGAGGATGAAGAAAATCGCTGGACACACTCCAGCAGAGATACGAGCTATGATTGCCTCAAGGCAATACGATTCTCTTGGCCTTTCACAAGCAAGTCTTGGTAAAACCAGCTCTGCTTCAACAGTAACAAATACAGTTACCACTTCTCTTGTTTGTTCAACATCAACATACACTGTGGGAGCTTCCACAAGTACTGCTTCAGTTAATTCCTCTGTAATAAGTATGTCCACAGGTTATACTACTTCACCAGAGGTTCCCCGTCTGGGGTGCTCGTTTCAGACCCGCCCCCCTTCTGGACGCAGGAAGCAAAACCTACCGATTCTGGAAAAGATCCTACATTATTGAAAAAAAGCAAAGAAACCATCTCCGAGCGTCTATGGGAAAAACAAGACAGCTTCGCCCTCAACTAGTCTGCGCAAACAACCGTTTCGCACCTTTAGCTGAAGAATAAGCCTTACCGAGATTTGGAGACTAATGAGGAATCAATTGAATTTAGCGCCGACACTCAAATAATGACCAGCCGCGGTCAAACGGCAGCTCAAAACCCTCCTATAATATGTGTTCCAAATGTTAACAGTATCAGTAAGCTAGAAAGCACCCTCAACCAGATAATCGCTGAAGGTAAATATGACATACGTACTTCCAGATCAGGAATCTCTCGAGTCTACACAGCAGTTGCAACGTCATTCAGAAGTGTGGTCCGTAGCTTGGCTGCCCTGAATTGCCAGTTTTGGTATCATCAACTCCGCGAGGAAAAACCATATGGCTGGTGCTGAAGAACATACACTCAACTGTCCCAAGAGAAGAAAAAGAGCGCTGCTTGCTTCACAGACAAAGGCTTCGTTGTACTGAACATCTACTCCCCAAGGAAGCCTGGCTGGAATAAAATCTTGGCTGGTGGAAACGACGACGAAGAAGCCACTAATGCACAAACTAGACAAAATCTGTTCTTTGTCAATCTTAAGCCGACTCCGAATGTGGCCGAGTCTCTAAAAGTAAACCGTATTGGAAGGCACAGGGTTACAGTGGAGAGGGCTACTCGCAACAAGGACATAGCTCAATGTTACAATTGCCAAAATTTTGGCCACACGCGCAATTGTGTCATTATAAGCCCAGTTTGCGGGAATTGTGCGGGAGAGCATCCTACCGGTTCAAATCATGTGAGACACACCTAAACAATCAATACGTATGTGCAAACTGCATGGAGAATCACCCTGCCAGTTTTAAAGGCTGCAAAGTCAGAATAGAATTGAGTAAAAAATTAAAGCCAGGACCGAGACCACCCAACTACACCATTAACAGAGATAATGAAATCCGCCATGTACAATACGCGTCGACGTCAGCTGTCAGAAATGGAGTTTCCTATGCTGACATGACAAGAACTAAAGCTGAAAAACAACTACAGCGTTCCAGCTAGGAACACAATCACTCAAAGTACTGGGGAGCAATACAACTCTAACAGGAACCTTGCCATCTCGAGAAGGCAATCTTGGACATTAACGCAAGATTGGATCAACTATTTAAATTAGTCACGGAAACGATTGAGTCCAACAAAGCTTTTCGTGATCTAGTCCACGTTCTGATTCGAAAAATATAGTCTCAAACCTAAAAATCGGATTATGGAACGCAAGAGGGTTAGTACAGAAGAATGAAGAACTTCGACTTTTTCTTATGACCACTCTATATACATCATGCTAATTACTGGAAATCATATGCGCCCTGGACTAAAAGTATACACTCCAGGCTATGAACAATAGTATGCCAATCATCCATGTAACAACGCCAAAGACGGTTCTGCAATCTTCATCAAAGCCAATATTCGCCACCAGTCAAATAAATCAACAACGCGCACTGATGTACAAGTCTCGATGTACCAACGAGTGGTGGTATTATCAAAATAGCTTCTCTGTATCTTCCTCCAAATAAGAATTTTACTAAAAACAACTTTGATCAGCTACTTATCACATTGGGCCCCAAGTGTATAGCAGGAGGGGATTACAATGCAAAGCATCAATGGTGGGGCAACCTAAGGGCATGCAGTCGAGGAAAACGACTACAAGAGGCTATCGTAACTAGTTCTAGCGAAGTTCTAGCTACAGGTGAACCTACCTTTTACTCATCTAACACTATACTGACGACAACAGCTTTGGACTTTTTTGTCGTAAATGGGGTGCCAATAAATAAACTTTCAATTGAAACAAAATTCGATCTATCTTCGGATCACCTACCCTTAGTTGCAACATTAAGCCACACTTTCCAATATAAATCCAGAAAGAAATCCTTACTAGCTCCCGGCTCCTCTGTCGAAACATTTAGGAATGTCCTAGACAGAAGCATTAACCTAAACATCGACATAAATTATCCAGAAGACATCGAACGTGGATGCGGCACTTGCTACACCAGGAAGCAGAAATTCTCCTACTCAGAGTAGACGCAGTAACTTCCACAAAACGCTTCAGTTCTCATACAGCTCAAACGAAGAGCTAGACAAGAATTTTCAGAATTTTCTAAGTGTAAAGTTATGACCTTTTGTCGTGCCAACTCAATGCACGCAACTTACACTTTAAGTGGGTGCTCTTTGGACAGAATATCACATGTTGATGATCTTGGTGTTCTTCTGGACCCTAAACTTAAATTTTCAGACCATATTTCGTCTATTGTCAATAAGGCCAGGGGTGTGCTGGTTTTTTAAAACGGTGGTCAAAGGAATTTGATGATCCTTACATGACCAAAAATTATGTATTTCTCTAGTCCGTCCGATCCTCGAGTATGTATAACCTGTTTGGAGTCCACAATATGAAGTTTACTCGGACCGCATTGAATCGGTTCAAAAGAACTTCTTACTTTTTGCCTTACGGCGCCTTAATTCGGATGCAAACCGTAGATTACCTCCTTATTCGAATAGATTAATGTTAATTAACTTTCCCTCCTTAGCTAACCGTTTAACGATGCTTGGACCGGTTTTTATTTTAACCTTATTCGTGGTGAAGTGGATAGTCCCGACTTGGTTAGTCGGCTAAACTTCACTGTTCCAAGCAGATTTACTAGAACTTACGTACTTCTAATTTTAAATCATTGTAGATATAACTATGATTGCATGATCCCTACAGAGTATTATGTTCTGACATATATTTACATATATTTCCTCGTCCTTTACTGTCTTCTATATCGCGTCTTTCTTCAACATATCATATTATTTTTATGCATATTTATCGGCCATATGTTCACAATTCATATTGCGAATTATTTGTCGATTATTCTTTGATTAATATTTTAAGTCGATTAAATTTAATTTCGAACATCAAAAGAACAGATGTACTTAATTCCTTACAATGCGAACATGCCTAGTTTTGGTCCTCGATTCACAACATCCTGGACGCTCCTAAAAATACATCGCCTGCACCGACGCAGATTTAAGCAATAACATCCACGGAACTTCCGATCGTCTTTTGTAAAACTTTTGTCTCCACGTTTTGATGTCAATGCATATGATTTCTATTTTTTCCGAGTTGAAAATTTAGTTAATTATTAAATGGATAAAAACACCCCTTCTAATCAGCCGCTCTCGGAAGAGCTGAACGGATTCGAGAGGATGAAGAAAATCGCTGGACACACTCCAGCAGAGATACGAGCTATGATTGCCTCAAGGCAATACGATTCTCTTGGCCTTTCACAAGCAAGTCTTGGTAAAACCAGCTCTGCTTCAACAGTAACAAATACAGTTACCACTTCTCTTGTTTGTTCAACATCAACATACACTGTGGAGCTTCCACAAGTACTGCTTCAGTTAATTCCTCTGTAATAAGTATGTCCACAGGTTATACTACTTCACCAGAGGTTCCCCGTCTGGGGTGCTCGTTTCAGACCCGCCCCCTTCTGGACGCAGGAAGCAAAACCCTACCGATTCTGGAAAAGATCCTACATTATGAAAAAAAGCAAAGAAACCATCTCCCGAGCGTCTATGGGAAAAACAAGACAAGCTTCGCCCTCAACTAGTCTGCGCAACAACCGTTTCGCACCTTTAGCTGAAGAAATAAGCCTTACCGAAGATTTGGAGACTAATGAGGAATCAATTGAATTTAGCGCCGACAACTCAAATAATGACCAGCCGCGTCAAACGGCAGCTCCAAAACCTCCTATAATATGTGTTCCAAATGTTAACAGTATCAGTAAGCTAGAAAGCACCCTCAACCAGATAATCGCTGAAGGTAAATATGACATACGTACTTCCAGATCAGGAATCTCTCGAGTCTACACAGCAGTTGCAACGTCATTCAGAAGTGTGGTCCGTAGCTTGGCTGCCCTGAATTGCCAGTTTTGGTATCATCAACTCCGCGAGGAAAAACCATATAGGCTGGTGCTGAAGAACATACACTCAACTGTCCCAAGAGAAGAAAAAGAGCGCTGCTTGCTTCACAGACAAAGGCTTCGTTGTACTGAACATCTACTCCCCAAGGAAGCCTGGCTGGAATAAAATCTTGGCTGGTGGAAACGACGACGAAGAAGCCACTAATGCACAAACTAGACAAAATCTGTTCTTTGTCAATCTTAAGCCGACTCCGAATGTGGCCGAGTCTCTAAAAGTAAACCGTATTGGAAGGCACAGGGTTACAGTGGAGAGGGCTACTCGCAACAAGGACATAGCTCAATGTTACAATTGCCAAAATTTTGGCCACACGCGCAATTGCTGTCATATAAGCCCAGTTTGCGGGAATTGTGCGGGAGAGCATCCTACCGGTTCAAAATCATGTGAGACACACCTAAACAATCAATACGTATGTGCAAACTGCATGGAGAATCACCCTGCCAGTTTTAAAGGCTGCAAAGTCAGAATAGAATTGAGTAAAAAATTAAAGCCAGGACCGAGACCACCCAACTACACCATTAACAGAGATAATGAAATCCGCCATGTACAATACGCGTCGACGTCAGCTGTCAGAAATGGAGTTTCCTATGCTGACATGACAAGAACTAAAGCTGAAAACAACTACAGCGTTCCAGCTAGGAACACAATCACTCAAAGTACTGGGGAGCAATACAACTCTAACAGGAACCTTGCCATCCTCGAGAAGGCAATCTTGGACATTAACGCAAGATTGGATCAACTATTTAAATTAGTCACGGAAACGATTGAGTCCAACAAAGCTTTTCGTGATCTAGTCCACGTTCTGATTTCGAAAAAATGATAGTCTCAAACCTAAAAATCGGATTATGGAACGCAAGAGGGTTAGTACAGAAGAATGAAGAACTTCGACTTTTTCTTATTGACCACTCTATATACATCATGCTAATTACTGGAAATCATATGCGCCCTGGACTAAAAGTATACACTCCAGGCTATGAACAATAGTATGCCAATCATCCATGTAACAACGCCAAAGACGGTTCTGCAATCTTCATCAAAGCCAATATTCGCCACAGTCAAAATAAATCAACAACGCGCACTGATGTACAAGTCTCGATGTACCAACGAGTGGTGGTATTATCAAAATAGCTTCTCTGTATCTTCCTCCAAATAAGACTTTTACTAAAAACAACTTTGATCAGCTACTTATCACATTGGGCCCCAAGTGTATAGCAGGAGGGGATTACAATGCAAAGCATCAATGGTGGGGCAACCTAAGGGCATGCAGTCGAGGAAAACGACTACAAGAGGCTATCGTAACTAGTTCTAGCGAACTTCTAGCTACAGGTGAACCTACCTTTTACTCATCTAACACTATACTGACGACAACAGCTTTGGACTTTTTTGTCGTAAATGGGGTGCCAATAAATAAACTTTCAATTGAAACAAAATTCGATCTATCTTCGGATCACCTACCCTTAGTTGCAACATTAAGCCACACTTTCCAATATAAATCCAGAAAGAAATCCTTACTAGCTCCCGGCTCCTCTGTCGAAACATTTAGGAATGTCCTAGACAGAAGCATTAACCTAAACATCGACATAAATTATCCAGAAGACATCGAAGATGCTATAGTGACGTTCATGGACACAATTAACGTGGATGCGGCACTTGCTACACCAGGAAGCAGAAATTCTCCTACTCAGAGTAGACGCAGTAACTTCCACAAAACGCTTCAGTTCTCATACAGCTCAAACGAAGAGCTAGACAAGAATTTTCAGAACAGGAGACGCACGCGCCCACAACATTTACAAAAGGTTATCAAATCGTCTTAACAAAGTTCTGGTGTAAAACAAACAGACCACTTTGACCAAATGCTGGAAAATGCAAGTCCTGATGCATCGACTAACTACTCGCTGTGGAAACTCACAAATAACCTTAAAAGACAAGTTATTCCAAAGGCTCCCATCAGAAATCCGGCTGGTGGTTGGTGCGGCTCCAGTCAGGAGAAGGCCGATATCTTTGCAAGCAGTTTAGAGGATAGATTTAAGCCATTGAATCTTACTCCGGCAGAACACCGAAACAGGGTGCAAACACTCTTGGACCAACCTTTTCAAATGGCCCTCCCCACAAATCCTGTTACTTTGGAAGAGGTAGTAACGCAGATTAAAATGCTCAAACCTAAAAAATTGCCTGGTGAGGACCTCCTAGACAACAAGACGCTTAAACTCCTTCCCATCAAAACTGTACTTTTCGTAGTCCTATTGTTTAATAGCGCCCTAAGGCTGGGACACTTTCCAAACAAATGGAAATCGGCAATCATAACGATGATTCCGAAGCCTGGAAAGCAACCCACTGAAGTAGATGAATATAGGCCCATTAGTCTTCTACCCGCGCTAGGGAAAATGTTGAAAAGGGTAATAGTAGAGCGCATCCTCAAACTTCCAAGCGTGAGCCAAGCTATTCCAAAGTGGCAGTTCGGTTTCCGAAAAAGTCATGGCACTCCAGAACAGCTGCACCGAGTGATAAACTTTGCTTTGGAGGCAATGGAGGACAAAATGTATACAACCGCTGTATTCATGGATATACAACAAGCCTTTGATAGAGTATGGCATGATGGTCTTCTAAGTAAACTTAAGAACCTTTTGACGCCGCAGCTAGTTCTTCTTATCAAAAGCTTTCTATCGAACAGACAGTTCAGTGTGGTTGTCGATGGCGACAAATCGTCTACGCGTACAATCTCAGCAGGTGTACCCCAAGGCAGTGTTTTAGGCCCGACTTTTTATTCGATGTATACCTCCGATATGCCGGATTCCTGGTGCTGTACAGAAGTTGAAGACGAAAACGTTCTCATTGCAACCTATGCGGATGACACCGCGGTAATGGTCAGAAGTACAAGCATGAGTAATGCAACCAGGGGCTTACAGGAATACGTGATGGCCTTCGAGGCCATATGTGTTCCAAATGTTAACAGTATCAGTAAGCTAGAAAGCACCCTCAACCAGATAATCGCTGAAGGTAAATATGACATACGTACTTCCAGATCAGGAATCTCTCGAGTCTACACAGCAGTTGCAACGTCATTCAGAAGTGTGGTCCGTAGCTTGGCTGCCCTGAATTGCCAGTTTTGGTATCATCAACTCCGCGAGGAAAAACCATATAGGCTGGTGCTGAAGAACATACACTAAACTGTCCCAAGAGAAGAAATAGAGCGCTGCTTGCTTCACAGACAAAGGCTTCGTTGTACTGAACATCTACTCCCCAAGGAAGCCTGGCTGGAATGAAATCTTGGCTGGTGGAAACGACGACGAAGAAGCCACTAATGCACAAACTAGACAAAATCTGTTTTTTGTCAATCTTAAGCCGACTCCGAATGTGGCCGAGTCTCTAAAAGTAAACCGTATTGGAAGGCACAGGGTTACAGTGGAGAGGGCTACTCGCAACAAGGACATAGCTCAATGTTACAATTGCCAAAATTTTGGCCACACGCGCAATTGCTGTCATATAAGCCCAGTTTGCGGGAATTGTGCGGGAGAGCATCCTACCGGTTCAAAATCATGTGAGACACACCTAAACAATCAATACGTATGTGCAAACTGCATGGAGAATCACCCTGCCAGTTTTAAAGGCTGCAAAGTCAGATTAGAATTGAGTAAAAAATTAAAGCCAGGACCGAGACCACCCAACTACACCATTAACAGAGATAATGAAATCCGCCATGTACAATACGCGTCGACGTCAGCTGTCAGAAATGGAGTTTCCTATGCTGACATGACAAGAACTAAAGCTGAAAACAACTACAGCGTTCCAGCTAGGAACACAATCACTCAAAGTACTGGGGAGCAATACAACTCTAACAGGAACCTTGCCATCCTCGAGAAGGCAATCTTGGACATTAACGCAAAATTGGATCAACTATTTAAATTAGTCACGGAAACGATTGAGTCCAACAAAGCTTTTCGTGATCTAGTCCACGTTCTGATTTCGAAAAAATGATAGTCTCAAACCTAAAAATCGGATTATGGAACGCAAGAGGGTTAGTACAGAAGAATGAAGAACTTCGACTTTTTCTTATTGACCACTCTATATACATCATGCTAATTACTGGAAATCATATGCGCCCTGGACTAAAAGTATACACTCCAGGCTATGAACAATAGTATGCCAATCATCCATGTAACAACGCCAAAGACGGTTCTGCAATCTTCATCAAAGCCAATATTCGCCACAGTCAAAATAAATCAACAACGCGCACTGATGTACAAGTCTCGATGTACCAACGAGTGGTGGTATTATCAAAATAGCTTCTCTGTATCTTCCTCCAAATAAGACTTGGACTAAAAACAACTTTGATCAGCTACTTATCACATTGGGCCCCAAGTGTATAGCAGGAGGGGATTACAATGCAAAGCATCAATGGTGGGGCAACCTAAGGGCATGCAGTCGAGGAAAACGACTACAAGAGGCTATCGTAACTAGTTCTAGCGAACTTCTAGCTACAGGTGAACCTACCTTTTACTCATCTAACACTATACTGACGACAACAGCTTTGGACTTTTTTCTCGTAATTCTTTCAATTTCAATTGAAACAAAATTCGATCTATCTTCGGATCACCTACCCTTAGTTGCAACATTAAGCCACACTTTCCAATATAAATCCAGAAAGAAATCCTTACTAGCTCCCGGCTCCTCTGTCGAAACATTTAGGAATGTCCTAGACAGAAGCATTAACCTAAACATCGACATAAATTATCCAGAAGACATCGAAGATGCTATAGTGACGTTCATGGACACAATTAACGTGGATGCGGCACTTGCTACACCAGGAAGCAGAAATTCTCCTACTCAGAGTAGACGCAGTAACTTCCACAAAACGCTTCAGTTCTCATACAGCTCAAACGAAGAGCTAGACAAGAATTTTCAGAACAGGAGACGCACGCGCCCACAACATTTACAAAAGGTTATCAAATCGTCTTAACAAAGTTCTGGTGAAAAACAAACAAGACCACTTTGACCAAATGCTGGAAAATGCAAGTCCTGATGCATCGACTAACTACTCGCTGTGGAAACTCACAAATAACCTTAAAAGACAAGTTATTCCAAAGGCTCCCATCAGAAATCCGGCTGGTGGTTGGTGCGGCTCCAGTCAGGAGAAGGCCGATATCTTTGCAAGCAGTTTAGAGGATAGATTTAAGCCATTGAATCTTACTCCGGCAGAACACCGAAACAGGGTGCAAACACTCTTGGACCAACCTTTTCAAATGGCCCTCCCCACAAATCCTGTTACTTTGGAAGAGGTAGTAACGCAGATTAAAATGCTCAAACCTAAAAAATTGCCTGGTGAGGACCTCCTAGACAACAAGACGATTAAACTCCTTCCCATCAAAACTGTACTTTTCGTAGTCCTATTGTTTAATAGCGCCCTAAGGCTGGGACACTTTCCAAACAAATGGAAATCGGCAATCATAACGATGATTCCGAAGCCTGGAAAGCAACCCACTGAAGTAGATGAATATAGGCCCATTAGTCTTCTACCCGCGCTAGGGAAAATGTTGAAAAGGGTAATAGTAGAGCGCATCCTCAAACTTCCAAGCGTGAGCCAAGCTATTCCAAAGTGGCAGTTCGGTTTCCGAAAAAGTCATGGCACTCCAGAACAGCTGCACCGAGTGACAAACTTTGCTTTGGAGGCAATGGAGGACAAAATGTATACAACCGCTGTATTCATGGATATACAACAAGCCTTTGATAGAGTATGGCATGATGGTCTTCTAAGTAAACTTAAGAACCTTTTGACGCCACAGCTAGTTCTTCTTATCAAAAGCTTTCTATCGAACAGACAGTTCAGTGTGGTTGTCGATGGCGACAAATCGTCTACGCGTACAATCTCAGCAGGTGTACCCCAAGGCAGTGTTTTAGGCCCGACTCTTTATTGGCTGTATACCTCCGATATGCCGGATTCCTGGTGCTGTACAAAAGTTGAAGACGAAAACTTTCTCATTGCAACCTATGCGGATGACACCGCGGTAATGGTCAGAAGTACAAGCATGAGTAATGCAACCAGGGGCTTACAGGAATACGTGATGGCCTTCGAGGGGTAGGCAACGAAATGGAATATCGGCATTAATTGCAGCAAATGTGCTTGCGTCACATTCACAAAAAGGCCCTTGAACTGCTCAGGAATTTCCATGCTCGGCTCCACACTTCGACACGAGACCTTCTACAAATACCTCTGGGTGATTTTGGACAGAGGACTAACGTTTCAAGGGCATACGACAATGATCAAGAAAGCAGTACTTTCAAAGGCTGCAAAAATGTCGTGGCTCTTTTCGCCGAGAAACAAACTCTCATTGGCAAATAAAGTTCGCCTGTATAAATCCATCCTGACCCCAATTTGGAAGTATGCGTTGCAAGTATACGGAATTACGGCCAGAACTAATCTGAACAAAATAAGAGTTGCTCAAAGTAAGGTCGTTAGATCACTATGTAACTCCCCCTGGTACATGAGAACCAGAGATATCGAAAGGGATCTTAATATTCCAAAGATAGGCGATGTACTGAGGACCCATGCGGAAAGATACATGCGGCGACTCGGTTCCCACCCCAACACCCTGGCGAGAAGGCTTATCCATCCCCTGCGAAAAAGAAGGCTGAAAAGATTCCACCCACATGATCTCCAATCGGGATTATTATAAATATTTTTTATCTTAATTTGTAAAGTAATGTATATATTGCCTATGCCTATGCTGTATAAATTTATGTAAAACCTGGTAAAGCTGCAACATAGGTATCAGTAAACTTGTTTAATTCCAATTAATAAAATTAAAAAAAAAAAAATGTACTTTAGTTATTAGATGGAAGTTATCCATAAATTTTCTATATGATAAATGTTTTTATGCGGCAAATTAAGTGTCTAACATAGCATATTTATCGTCCATTTGTTGACAATTCATATTGCGAATTATTTGTCTATAATTCTTTGATTAATATTTTAAATCGATTGAATTTAATTTCCAGTATCAAAAAAACATATGTACTTAATTTCTTACAATGTGAACCTGCCTTGTTTTGGTCCTTGATTCACAACATCCTGGACGCTCCTAAAAATACATCGCCAGCACCAACGCAGATTTAAGCAATAACATCCACGGAACTTCCGGTCGTTGGGAAGTTGGGAATTATATTAAACATAATGGATATAAGTTTTAAATTATAATAAACGATAACGTTGCCAAGATGTAGCAAAATGTAAGGCCCAATGCATGGCACCAAGAATAAATGAATTCTATCTCCAAAATGTACTTTAGTTGTTAGATGAAAGTTATCCATAAATATTCAATATGATAAATGTTTTTATGCAGCAAAGTAAGTGTTCAACATAGCATATTATTTTTATGCATATCTATCGGCCATTTGTTGACAATTCATATTGCAAATTATTTATCGATAATTCTTTGATAAATATTTAATGTCGATTGAATTTAATTTCGAATGTAAAAACACGTATGTACTTATTTTAAAATTATTTGTAATTTCTTAAACTACAAACCTGCCTTGTTTTATTCTTTGATTCACAACATCCTGGACGCTCCTAAGAATATATCGCCAGCATCAACGAAGATTAAAGCAATAACATCCACGGAACTTCCGGTCGTCTCTGGTTTATGGGCTCTCAGAGGTATATATAATGCAATTAAACCATACAAGTTGGAAATTATATTAAACGTAATGGATATAAGTTTTAAATTATAATAAACGATAACGTGCTATCAAAATGTAATGTCCAATGAATGACACCAAGAATAAATGATTTCTATCTCCAAAATGTACGTTAGTTATTAAATGGAAGTTATCCATAAATATTCTATATGATAAATGTTTTTATGCGGCAAATTAAGTGTTTAACATTTGTTGACAATTCATATTGCAAATTATTTGTCTATAATTCTTTGATTAATATTTTAAGTCGATTGAATTTAATTTCGAGTATCAATAACACAGATGTACTTAATTTCTTACAATGTGAACATGCCTTGTTTTGGTCCTTGATTCACAACATCCTGGACGCTCTTAAAAATACATCGCCAGCACCAACGCAGATTTAAGCAATAAAATCCATGGAACTTCCGAATTATTATTAATTTCTTAAACTACGATACAGCCTTGTGTTGGTCCTTGATTCACAACATCCTGGACGCTCCTAAAAATAATTCGCCGCCCTAAGTAATCGCAGATTTAAGCAATAACATCCACGGAACTTCCGGTCGTCGCTGGTTTTTGGGCTCTCAGAGGTATATATAATGCAAATTAAACCATACAAGTTGGGAATTATATTAAACGTAATGGATATAAGTTTTAAATTATAATAAACGATAACGTGCTATCAAAATGTAATGTCCAATGAATGACACCAAGAATAAATGATTTCTATTTCCAAAATGTAGTTTAGTTATTAGATGAAAGTTATCCATAAATATTCAATATGATAAATGTTTTATGCAGCAAATTAAGTGTTCAACATAGCATATTATTTTTATGCATATCTATCGGCCATTTGTTGACAATTCATATTGCAAATTATTTATCGATAATTCTTTGATAAATATTTAATGTCGATTGAATTTAATTTCGATTATCTAAAATACGGATGTACTTATTTTAAAATTATTATTAATTTCTTAAACTACTAACCTGCCTTGTTTTGGTCTTTGATTCACAACATCCTGGAATATTCTAAAAATGCATCGCCAGCACCAACGCAGATTTAAGCAATAGCATCTACGGAACTTCCGGTCGTCTCTGGTTTATGGGCTGGATATAAGTTTTAAATTATAATAAACGATAACGTGGTCAAGAGCTAGCAAAATGTAATGTCCAATGCATGACACCAAGAATAAATGAATTCTATCTCCAAAATGTACGTTAGTTATTAGATGGAAGTTATCCATAAATATTCTATATGATAAATGTTTTTATGCAGCAAATTAAGTTTTCAACATAGCATATTATTTTTATGCATATCTATCGGCCATTTGTTGACAATTCATATTGCAAATTATTTATCGATAATTCTTTGATAAATATTTAATGTCGATTGAATTTAATTTCGATTATCTAAAATACGGATGTACTTATTTTAAAATTATTATTAATTTCTTAAACTACTAACCTGCCTTGTTTTGGTCCTTGATTCACAACATCGTGGACGCTCCTAAGAATACATCGCCAGCATCAACGGAGATTTAAGCAATAAAATCCATGGAACTTCCGAATTATTATTAATTTCTTAAACTACGAAACAGCCTTGTGTTGGTCCTTGATTCACAACATCCTGGACGCTCCTAAAAATAATTCGCCGCTCTAAGTAATCGCAGATTTAAGCAATAACATCCACGGAACTTCCGGTCGTCGCTGGTTTTTGGGCTCTCAGAGGGTATATATAATGGAAATTAAACAATAACAAGTTGGGAATTATATTAAACGTAATGGATATAAGTTTTAAATTGTAATAAACGATAACGTGGTCAAGAGCTAGCAAAATGTAATGTCCAATGCATGACACCAAAAATAAATAAATGATTTCTCCAAAATGTACTTTTGAGTCGAGTTTATGCGTTCAATTAGTACGGTCGTGTCAGCTCCAAATCTAAACCGAAGAGTGATCTTCAACTTCTTTTGCTTGTGCTTATCAGTGCGCAATCTATTTTTAGACACCGTCTGCCAAGCGGTGTCTCTGTGGACTTCGCAAAAACGCACAGGCCGGCGAGAGATAAGAAAATAAAACTTTTGTCTCCACGTTTTGATGTCAATGCATATGATTTCTATTTTTTCCGAGTTGAAAATTTAGTTAATTATTAAATGGATAAAAACACCCCTTCTAATCCGCCGCTCTCGGAAGAGCTAACCGGATTCGAGAGGATGAAGAAAATCGCTGGACACGCTCCAGCAGAGATACGAGCTATGATTGCCTCAAGGCAATACGATTCTCTTGGCCTTTCACACGCAAGTCTTGGTAAAACCAGCTCTGCTTCAACAGTAACAAATACAGTTACCACTTCTCTTGTTTGTTCAACATCAACATACACTGTGGGAGCTTCCACAAGTACTGCTTCAGCATCAAAATCATGTGAGACACACCTAAACAATCAATACGTATGTGCAAATTGCATGGAGAATCACCCTGCCAGTTTTAAAGGCTGCAAAGTCAGAATAGAATTGAGTAAAAAATTAAAGCCAGGGCCGAGACCACTTAACTACACCATTAACAGAGATAATGAAATCCGCCATGTACAATACGCGTCGACGTCAGCTGTCAGAAATGGAGTTTCCTATGCTGACATGACAAGAACTAAAGCTGAAAACAACTACAGCGTTCCAGCTAGGAACACAATCACTCAAAGTACTGGGGAGCAATACAACTCTAACAGGATCCTTGCCATCCTCGAGAAGGCAATCTTGGACATTAACGCAAGATTGGATCAACTATTTAAATTAGTCACGGAAACGATTGAGTCCAACAAAGCTTTTCGTGATCTAGTCCACGTTCTGATTTCGAAAAAATGATAGTCTCAAACCTAAAAATCGGATTATGGAACGCAAGAGGGTTAGTATAGAAGAATGAAGAACTTCGACTTTTTCTTATTGACCACTCTATATACATCATGCTAATTACTGGAAATCATATGCGCCCTGGACTAAAAGTATACACTCCAGGCTATGAACAATAGTATGCCAATCATCCATGTAACAACGCCAAAGACGGTTCTGCAATCTTCATCAAAGCCAATATTCGCCACAGTCAAAATAAATCAACAACGCGCACTGATGTACAAGTCTCGATGTACCAACGAGTGGTGGTATTATCAAAATAGCTTCTCTGTATCTTCCTCCAAATAAGACTTGGACTAAAAACAACTTTGATCAGCTACTTATCACATTGGGCCCCAAGTGTATAGCAGGAGGGGATTACAATGCAAAGCATCAATGGTGGGGCAACCTAAGGGCATGCAGTCGAGGAAAACGACTACAAGAGGCTATCGTAACTAGTTCTAGCGAAGTTCTAGCTACAGGTGAACCTACCTTTTACTCATCTAACACTATACTGACGACAACAGCTTTGGACTTTTTTCTCGTAATTCTTTCAATTTCAATTGAAACAAAATTCGATCTATCTTCGGATCACCTACCCTTAGTTGCAACATTAAGCCACACTTTCCAATATAAATCCAGAAAGAAATCCTTACTAGCTCCCGGCTCCTCTGTCGAAACATTTAGGAATGTCCTAGACAGAAGCATTAACCTAAACATCGACATAAATTATCCAGAAGACATCGAAGATGCTATAGTGACGTTCATGGACACAATTAACGTGGATGCGGCACTTGCTACACCAGGAAGCAGAAATTCTCCTACTCAGAGTAGACGCAGTAACTTCCACAAAACGCTTCAGTTCTCATACAGCTCAAACGAAGAGCTAGACAAGAATTTTCAGAACAGGAGACGCACGCGCCCACAACATTTACAAAAGGTTATCAAATCGTCTTAACAAAGTTCTGGTGTAAAACAAACAGACCACTTTGACCAAATGCTGGAAAATGCAAGTCCTGATGCATCGACTAACTACTCGCTGTGGAAACTCACAAATAACCTTAAAAGACAAGTTATTCCAAAGGCTCCCATCAGAAATCCGGCTGGTGGTTGGTGCGGCTCCAGTCAGGAGAAGGCCGATATCTTTGCAAGCAGTTTAGAGGATAGATTTAAGCCATTGAATCTTACTCCGGCAGAACACCGAAACAGGGTGCAAACACTCTTGGACCAACCTTTTCAAATGGCCCTCCCCACAAATCCTGTTACTTTGGAAGAGGTAGTAACGCAGATTAAAATGCTCAAACCTAAAAAATTGCCTGGTGAGGACCTCCTAGACAACAAGACGCTTAAACTCCTTCCCATCAAAACTGTACTTTTCGTAGTCCTATTGTTTAATAGCGCCCTAAGGCTGGGACACTTTCCAAACAAATGGAAATCGGCAATCATAACGATGATTCCGAAGCCTGGAAAGCAACCCACTGAAGTAGATGAATATAGGCCCATTAGTCTTCTACCCGCGCTAGGGAAAATGTTGAAAAGGGTAATAGTAGAGCGCATCCTCAAACTTCCAAGCGTGAGCCAAGCTATTCCAAAGTGGCAGTTCGGTTTCCGAAAAAGTCATGGCACTCCAGAACAGCTGCACCGAGTGACAAACTTTGCTTTGGAGGCAATGGAGGACAAAATGTATACAACCGCTGTATTCATGGATATACAACAAGCCTTTGATAGAGTATGGCATGATGGTCTTCTAAGTAAACTTAAGACCCTTTTGACGCCACAGCTAGTTCTTCTTATCAAAAGCTTTCTATCGAACAGACAGTTCAGTGTGGTTGTCAGGTGTACCCCAGGCAGTGTTTTAGGCCCGACTCTTTATTCGCTGTATACCTCCGATATGCCGGATTCCTGGTGCTGTACAGAAGTTGAAGACGAAAACGTTCTCATTGCAACCTATGCGGATGACACCGCGGTAATGGTCAGAAGTACAAGCATGAGTGATGCAACCAGGGGCTTACAGGAATACGTGACGGCCTTCGAAAGGTGGGCAACGAAATGGAATATCGGCATTAATTGCAGCAAATGTGCTTGCGTCACATTCACAAAAAGGCCCTTGAACTGCTCAGGAATTTCCATGCTCGGCTCCACACTTCGACACGAGACCTTCTACAAATACCTCGGGGTAATTTTGGACAGAGGACTAACGTTTCAAAGGCATACGACGATGATCAAGAAAGCAGTACTTTCAAAGGCTGCAAAAATGTCGTGGCTCTTTTCGCCGAGAAACAAACTCTCATTGGCAAATAAAGTTCGCCTGTATAAATCCATCCTGACCCCAATTTGGAAGTATGCGTTGCAAGTATACGGAATTACGGCCAGAACTAATCTGAACAAAATAAGAGTTGCTCAAAGTAAGGTCGTTAGATCACTATGTAATTCCCCCTGGTACATGAGAACCAGAGATATCGAAAGGGATCTTAATATTCCAAAGATAGGCGATGTACTGAGGACCCATGCGGAAAGATACATGCGGCGACTCGGTTCCCACCCCAACACCCTGGCGAGAAGGCTTATCCATCCCCTGTGAAAAAGAAGGCTGAAAAGATTCCACCCACATGATCTCCCATCGGGATTATTATAAATATTTTTTTAGCTTAATTTGTAAAGTAATGTATATATTGCCTATGCCTATGCTGTAGAAATTTATGTAAAACCTGGTAAAGCTGCCACATAGGTAGCAGTAAACTTGTTTAATTCCAATAATTAAAATTTAAAAAAAAAAAAATGTACTTTAGTTATTAGATGGAAGTTATCCATAAATATTCTTTATGATAAATATTTTTATGCGGCAAATTAAGTGTTTAACATAGCATATTTATCGTCCATTTGTTGACAATTCATATTGCGAATTATTTGTCTATAATTCTTTGATTAATATTTTAAATCGATTGAATTTAATTTCCAGTATCAAAAAAACATATGTACTTAATTTCTTACAATGTGAACCTGCCTTGTTTTGGTCCTTGATTCACAACATCCTGGACGCTCCTAAAAATACATCGCCAGCACCAACGCAGATTTAAGCAATAACATCCACGGAACTTCCGGTCGTTGGGAAGTTGGGAATTATATTAAACATAATGGATATAAGTTTTAAATTATAATAAACGATAACGTTGCTAAGAGGTAGCAAAATGTAATGTCCAATGCATGGCACCAAGAATAAATGAATTCTATCTCCAAAATGTACTTTAGTTGTTAGATGAAAGTTATCCATAAATATTCAATATGAAAAATGTTTTTATGCACAAATAAGTGTTCAACATAGCATTTTGTGTTTATGCATATTTATCGGCCATTTGTTGACAATTCATATTGCGAATTGTTTATCGATAATTCTTTGATAAATATTTAATGTCGATTGAATTTAATTTCGATTATCTAAAATACGGATGTACTTATTTTAAAATTATTATTAATTTCTTAAACTACTAACCTGCCTTGTTTTGGTTTTTGATTCACAACATCCTGGAATTTTCTAAAAATGCATGGCCAGCACCAACGCAGATTTAAGCAATAGCATCTACGGAACTTCCGGTCGTCTCTGGTTTATGGGCTGGATATACGTTTTAAATTGTAATAAACGATAACGTGGTCAAGAGCTAGCAAAATGTAATGTCCAATGCATGACACCAAAAATAAATAAATGATTTCTCCAAAATGTACTTTTGAGTCGAGTTTATGCGTTCAATTAGTACGGTCGTGTCAGCTCCAAATCTAAACCGAAGAGTGATCTTCAACTTCTTATGCTTGTGCTTATCAGTGCGCAATCTATTTTTAGACACCGTCTGCCAAGCGGTGTCTCTGTGGACTTCGCAAAAACGCACAGGCCGGCGAGAGATAAGAAAATGAAACTTTTGTCTCCACGTTTTGATGTCAATGCATATGATTTCTATTTTTTCCGAGTAGAAAATTTAGTTAATTATTAAATGGATAAAAACACCCCTTCTAATCCGCCGCTCTCGGAAGAGCTAACCGGATTCGAGAGGATGAAGAAAATCGCTGGACACACTCCAGCAGAGATACGAGCTATGATTGCCTCAAGGCAATACGATTCTCTTGGCCTTTCACAAGCAAGTCTTGGTAAAACCAGCTCTGCTTCAACAGTAACAAATACAGTTACCACTTCTCTTGTTTGTTCAACATCAACATACACTGTGGGAGCTTCCACAAGTACTGCTTCAGTTAATTCCTCTGTAATAAGTATGTCCACAGGTTATACTACTTCACCAGAGGTTCCCCGTCTGGGGTGCTCGTTTCAGACCCGCCCCCCTTCTGGACGCAGGAAGCGGAACCCTACCGATTCTGGAAAAGATCCTACATTATTGAAAAAAGCAAAGAAACCATCTCCCGAGCGTCTATGGGAAAAACAAGACAAGCTTCGCCCTCAACTAGTCTGCGCAACAACCGTTTCGCACCTTTAGCTGAAGAAATAAGCCTTACCGAAGATTTGGAGACCAATGAGGAATCAATTGAATTTAGCGCCGACAACTCAAATAATGACCAGCCGCGTCAAACGGCAGCTCCAAAACCTCCTCCAATATGTGTTCCAAATGTTAACAGTATCAGTAAGCTAGAAAGCACCCTCAACCAGATAATCGCTGAAGGTAAATATGACATATGATCAGGAATCTCTCGAGTCTACACAGCAGTTGCAACGTCATAATAAATAGAATTCATTTATTCTTGGTGTCATGCATTGGACATTACATTTTGCTAGCTCTTGGCCACGTTATCGTTTATTATAATTTAAAACTTATATCCATTACGTTTAATATAATTCCCAACTTGTTATTGTTTAATTTTTATGATATATTCCTCTGAGAGCCCATAAACCAGAGACGATCGGAAGTTCCATGGATTTTATTGCTTAAATCTCCGTTGATGCTGGCGATGTATTCTTAGGAGCGTCCACGATGTTGTGAATCAACGAACAAAACTAGGCAGGTTTGTAGTTTAAGAAATTACTAATAATTTTAAAATAAGTACATCCGTATTTTAGATACTAGAAATTAAATTCAATCGACATTAAATATTAATAAAAGAATTATCGATAAATAATTCGCAATATGAATTGTCAACAAATGGCCGATAAATATGCATAAAAAATATATGCTACGTTGAACACTTACTTTGCTGCATAAAAACATTTATCATATAGAATATTTATGGATAACTTCCATCTAATAACTAAAGTACATTTTGGAGATAAAATTCATTTATTCTTGGTGTCATGCATTGGACATTACATTTTGCTAGCTCTTGGCCACGTTACCGTTTATTATAATTTAAAACTTATATCCATTACGTTTAATATAATTCCCAACTTGTTATTGTTTAATTTCAATTATATACACCTCTGAGAACCCATAAACTAGAGACGATCGGAAGTTCCATGGATTTTATTGCTTTAATCTCCGTTGATGCTGGCGATGTATTCTTAGGAGCGTCCAGGATGTTGTGAATCAAAGAACCAATCAAGGCAGGTTTGTAGTTTAAGAAATTACTAATAATTTTAAAACAAGTACATACGTGTTTTTTATATTCGAAATTAAATTCAATCGACATTAAATATTAATAAAAGAATTATCGACAAATAATTTGCAATATGAATTGTCCACAAATGACCGATAAATATGCTATGTTGAACACTTACTTTGCTGCATAAAAACATTTATCATATTGAATATTTATGGATAACTTTCATCTAACAACTAAAGTACATTTTGAAGATAGAATTCATTTATTCTTGGTGCCATGCATTGGACATTACATTTTGCTATCTCTTGGCCACGTTATCGTTTATTATAATTTAAAACTTATATCCATTAATTTTATTATAATAATTCCCAACTTACAATGGTTTAATTTCCATTAAATATACCCTCTGAGAGCCCATAAACCAGCGACGACCGGAAGTTCCGTGGATGTTATTGCTTAAATCTCCGTTGATGCTGGCGATGTATTCTTAGGAGCGTCCACGATGTTGTGAATCAACGAACAAAACTAGGCAGGTTTGTAGTTTAAGAAATTACTAATA
Organism: Drosophila santomea; assembly: GCF_016746245.2. NCBI lineage: Eukaryota > Metazoa > Arthropoda > Insecta > Diptera > Drosophilidae > Drosophila > Drosophila santomea. The sequence continues at coordinate 62,161 of NW_025318940.1, forward strand.
ATTTTAAAATAAGTACATCCGTATTTTAGATACTAGAAATTAAATTCAATCGACATTAAATATTAATAAAAGAATTATCGATAAATAATTCGCAATATGAATTGTCAACAAATGACCGATAAATATGCATAAAAAATATATGCTACGTTGAACACTTACTTTGCTGCATAAAAACATTTATCATATAGAATATTTATGGATAACTTCCATCTAATAACTAAAGTACATTTTGGAGATAGAATGCATTTATTCTTGGTGTCATGCATTGGACATTACATTTTGCTAGCTCTTGGCCACGTTACCGTTTATTATAATTTAAAACTTATATCCATTACGTTTAATATAATTCCCAACGTTTTATTGTTTAATTTCCATTATATATACCCTCTGAGAGTCCATAAACCAGCGACGACCGGAAGTTCCATGGATTTTATTGTTTAAATCTCCGTTGATGCTGGCGATGTATTCTTAGGAGCGTCCAGGATGTTGTGAATCAAAGAACCAATCAAGGCAGGTTTGTAGTTTAAGAAATTACTAATAATTTTAAAACAAGTACATACGTGTTTTTTATATTCGAAATTAAATTCAATCGACATTAAATATTAATAAAAGAATTATCGATAAATAATTTGCAATATGAATTGTACACAAATAGCCGATAAATATGCATAAAAACAATATGCTATGTTGAACACTTACTTTGCTGCATAAAAACATTTATCATATAGAATATTTATGGATAACTTCCATCTAATAACTAAAGTACATTTTGGAGATAAAATTAATTTATTCTTGGTGTCATGCATTGGACATTACATTTTGCTAGCTCTTGGCCACGTTACCATTTATTATAATTTAAAACTTATATCCATTACGTTTAATATAATTCCCAACTTGTTATTGTTTAATTTCAATTATATACACCTCTGAGAGCCCATAAACTAGAGACGATCGGAAGTTCCATGGATTTTATTGCTTTAATCTCCGTTGATGCTGGCGATGTATTCTTAGGAGCGTCCAGGATGTTGTGAATCAAAGAACCAATCAAGGCAGGTTTGTAGTTTAAGAAATTACTAATAATTTTAAAACAAGTACATACGTGTTTTTTATATTCGAAATTAAATTCAATCGACATTAAATATTAATAAAAGAATTATCGACAAATAATTTGCAATATGAATTGTCCACAAATGGCCGATAAATATGCTATGTTGAACACTTACTTTGCTGCATAAAAACATTTATCATATTGAATATTTATGGATAACTTTCATCTAACAACTAAAGTACATTTTGGAGATAGAATTCATTTATTCTTGGTGCCATGCATTGGACATTACATTTTGCTACCTCTTGGCCACGTTATCGTTTATTATAATTTAAAACTTATATCCATTAATTTTATTATAATAATTCCCAACTTACAATGGTTTAATTTCCATTATATATACCCTCTGAGAGCCCATAAACCAGCGACGACCGGAAGTTCCGTGGATGTTATTGCTTAAATCTGCGTCGGTGCAGGCGACGTATTTTTAGGATCGTCCAGGATGTTGTGCATCAAGGACCAAAACAAAGCAGATTCCTAGTTAAAGAAATTAATAATAATTTTAAAATAAGTACATCCGTTTTTTTGATAATGAAATTAAATTCAATCGGCATTAAATATTAATAAAAGAATTATCGAAAAACAATTCGCAAAATGAATTGTCAACAAATGGCCGATAAATATGCATAAAAATAATATGCTATGTTGAACACTTAAATTGCTGCATAAAAACATTTATCATTTTGAATATTTATGGATAACTTTTATGTAACAACTAAAGTACATTTTGGAGCTACAATTCAGTTATTCATAGTGCCATGCATTGGACATTACATTTTGCTAGCTCTTGGCCACGTTATCGTTTATTATAATTTAAAACTTATATCCATTACGTTTAATATAATTTCCAACTTGTTATTGTTTAATTTCCATTATATATACCTCTGAGAGACCATATACCAGAGACGACCGGAAGTTCCGTTGATGCTATTACTTAAATCTGCGATTACTTAGAGCGGCGATGTATTTTTAGGAGCGTCCAGGATGTTGTGAATCAAGGACCAACACAAGGCTGTTTCGTAGTTTAAGAAATTAATAATAATTCGGAAGTTCCATTGATTTTATTGCTTAAATCTCCGTTGATGCTGGCGATGTATTCTTAGGAGCGTCCACGATGTTGTGAATCAACGAACCAAACTAGGCAGGTTTGTAGTTTAAGAAATTACTAATAATTTTAAAATAAGTACATACGTTTTTTTTATATTTGAAATTAAATTCAATCGACATTAAATATTAATAAAAGAATTATCGACAAATAATTTGCAGTATGAATTGTACACAAATAGCCGATAAATATGCATAAAAACAATATGCTATGTTGAACACTTACTTTGCTGCATAAAAACATTTATCATATTGAATATTTATGGATAACTTTCATCTAACAACTAAAGTACATTTTGGAGATAGAATTCATTTATTCTTGGTGCCATGCATTGGACATTACATTTTGCTACCTCTTGGCCACGTTATCGTTTATTATAATTTAAAACTTATATCCATTAATTTTATTATAATAATTCCCAACTTACAATGGTTTAATTTCCATTATATATACCCTCTGAGAGCCCATAAACCAGCGACGACCGGAAGTTCCGTGGATGTTATTGCTTAAATTTGCGTCGGTGCAGGCGATGTATTTTTAGGATCGTCCGGGATGTTGTACATCAAGGACCAAAACAAAGCAGATTCATAGTTAAAGAAATTAATAATAATTTTAAAATAAGTACATCCGTTTTTTTGATACTCGAAATTAAATTCAATCGACTTAAAATATTATTCAAAGAAATATCGACAAATAATTTGCAATATGAATTGTCAACAAATGGACGCTAAAATGCTATGTTAAACACTTAATTTGAGTAAAAAATTAAAGCCAGGACCGAGTCCACCCAACTACACCATTAACAGAGATAATGAAATCCGCCATGTACAATACGCGTCGACGTCAGCTGTCAGAAATGGAGTTTCCTATGCTGACATGACAAGAACTAAAGCTGAAAACAACTACAGCGTTCCAGCTAGGAACACAATCACTCAAAGTACTGGGGAGCAATACAACTCTAACAGGAACCTTGCCATCCTCGAGAAGGCAATCTTGGACATTAACGCAAGATTGGATCAACTATTTAAATTAGTCACGGAAACGATTGAGTCCAACAAAGCTTTTCGTGATCTAGTCCACGTTCTGATTTCGAAAAAATGATAGTCTCAAACCTAAAAATCGGATTATGGAACGCAAGAGGGTTAGTATAGAAGAATGAAGAACTTCGACTTTTTCTTATTGACCACTCTATATACATCATGCTAATTACTGGAAATCATATGCGCCCTGGACTAAAAGTATACACTCCAGGCTATGAACAATAGTATGCCAATCATCCATGTAACAACGCCAAAGACGGTTCTGCAATCTTCATCAAAGCCAATATTCGCCACAGTCAAAATAAATCAACAACGCGCACTGATGTACAAGTCTCGATGTACCAACGAGTGGTGGTATTATCAAAATAGCTTCTCTGTATCTTCCTCCAAATAAGACTTGGACTAAAAACAACTTTGATCAGCTACTTATCACATTGGGCCCCAAGTGTATAGCAGGAGGGGATTACAATGCAAAGCATCAATGGTGGGGCAACCTAAGGGCATGCAGTCGAGGAAAACGACTACAAGAGGCTATCGTAACTAGTTCTAGCGAAGTTCTAGCTACAGGTGAACCTACCTTTCACTCATCTAACACTATACTGACGACAACAGCTTTGGACTTTTTTGTCGTAAATGGGGTGCCAATAAATAAACTTTCAATTGAAACAAAATTCGATCTATCTTCGGATCACCTACCCTTAGTTGCAACATTAAACCACACTTTCCAATATAAATCCAGAAAAAAATCCTTACTAGCTCCCGGCTCCTCTGTCGAAACATTTAGGAATGTCCTAGACAGAAGCATTAACCTAAACATCGACATAAATTATCCAGAAGACATCGAAGATGCTATAGTGACGTTCATGGACACAATTAACGTGGATGCGGCACTTGCTACACCAGGAAGCAGAAATTCTCCTACTCAGAGTAGACGCAGTAACTTCCACAAAACGCTTCAGTTCTCATACAGCTCAAACGAAGAGCTAGACAAGAATTTTCAGAACAGGAGACGCACGCGCCCACAACATTTACAAAAGGTTATCAAATCGTCTTAACAAAGTTCTGGTGAAAAACAAACAAGACCACTTTGACCAAATGCTGGAAAATGCAAGTCCTGATGCATCGACTAACTACTCGCTGTGGAAACTCACAAATAACCTTAAAAGACAAGTTATTCCAAAGGCTCCCATCAGAAATCCGGCTGGTGGTTGGTGCGGCTCCAGTCAGGAGAAGGCCGATATCTTTGCAAGCAGTTTAGAGGATAGATTTAAGTGTAGCGCTTGTGGCAAGACGAATCGGGCGGCAGGCCAGAAAGGCGGTGGCTCCATCTACATGTCGTTCCCGCGTCGAAACAAGGGGCAGACGAAGAAAGTCGGGGGAGAGCTTTAGCATAGGAAGAGGCAACATAGGCAGCTGTCAAATTTCGGCAAATACCGTAGGTTTGGCTGGAGAGAGCGGAGATAGCTTCCCAGCTAGATCAACTCGACGCCAGCTTTCTTTTCCAATTTGGCTGTCCACAAGGTTAGTTCAAAGTTAGACGGAACCAGGAGCAGGCATATACGGGAAAACTGGCGAAAGAATCTTATAAAGGAATACATCTACAGGCAGCGCTGAATCCAGTTTCAGGGTAAGCAAGGTCGTGGAAAAAGCGTGGAGTTTGCGATTGTGCAAGGTGCATTTTTTTTTTATCTAGGTTTGGCGCTAAATATATAGCGCAAGTGCGAGCCAAACGGACGGCTTAACATCGAGCCAGGTGGCAGACATTTTCCTCGGAGAACGACGGATCGCTCAGCCCAGGGAGAAACGAAACGGCGGCTCGAAACTCCCGTAGCGAGGAGCTGCATTTAGCTGATTACTAATTAATAACCTTTGAATTAGGCCTCTGAATGGCAGAAAAGGGTTGCAAGCAGGCATAGATACGTCCCAATTAGGAATCGCGGCAGCACACAATTTCTTTTCCATTTCGGCGGACTCTTATTTTTCGTTAATTACTCTTAGAGAGCCGTCGATGACGTAGAAATCTCCACGTTCCATTTTGTCGCCATGTTCCCCTTGCGCACTTAAAGAAGGGAACGAGAAGAGGAGGAACGAAAAGGAGATGGGAGAATAACCAAGTCCAGCAGTTGCAATCGCGGTTTCTTGTTCGGCGGGCGAGCAAAAGTTTTGTCGCGCGGTCTGGCCGTAATTTGGTGAATCCGACCAGAGGAAAATCCGCAGATCGGCGGCGCGGGAAAAACCCCCTTAGTGAGCGAGAAGGCCGGAAAATAGTGGAGAGATTTTTTTTGTATAGTGGAATAAGTTATTATGTAAATGAAAAGTGGCAGTGCGAAGGAGAGAGGGAAAGATAAGGAAAAGAGTCCATCATTTTTTTTTAGTGTCCCTTATGTGCTCCGTCTTCTTCTTCCTTTTTTTTTTTTTGTTTCTTTTGTTCAGTTTTAGCAAGCCTATGATTAAGCAATAAGGCACAGTGGGTCAAAGACCTATACAGAGAGTAAAAAAATATTTAAGTTTCCCACAGGTGCGGCAGACTCCAACGGAAGCGCTTTCGTCGGTGGAACTCCGGATTGTTGGTGAGTGATCAAATCACGTAATTGCAATGGCAATGATCAGTGAGGTATACATAATTTGGTGAAAAAGAAAGAAAGTAATTACGTCTGAATTTTCGATTCCTTGTCCCACTGTCCGCCGCGAGCGAAATTAGGTTGAAGTTTTAGAGCCTCTGAAGAAAAGGAAGAGGAGGAATGCGAATTCAAGGCCAAGGCCAAGAGTGGAATGTCGGAATTAGAATCTGATTTTTTTCTGTTTGTCCGTCTCTCTTTAACTCTCGCACATATGTATGTTGTTTTTGCCACCAGAGCAGCAATCGCTCTCTTTATTTGATTTGTTTAATTTTAATATTCTTAAGTTCCATTTGGGTGCATATGGCACACTCGAAATTAGTGGAGATCTAAATATCGAAATTTTCTCTATTATTCGACTCGCATACAATTCTGATAGTTATTTAAGGTCCCACATTTTTTCTCGCATGCGATTTTTACTCATTTTTGTTTTCGTTATGTTACTGGCGCATGCACTTATTGCTAGCCTCCATGCTGAATTACCCATTTGTTAGCTGTAAGAAAATTCTCTTAGTGTGTTACGAATAAAATTTATAATGTGCTAGAAAGCTTTTCGTTTGCCTATGGCTAGGATAACTCCCGTGTGAATATGTGTTAGTGATCTTAAAAGGGGCCGTCCGAGTATATTGTGCAATGCAGATTTTTGGAGAAAGGCGGCCAAGGCAGGGCGGGCATTAGCGACCTCGAGGCCATCAGAGGATCGCAAGGAAGATGGGGAAAAGTAGTTGTCGTCCGATTTTCTGTTTTATGTTGAACTCTTTCAGCCCTCAACCAATTCTTGTCGCTGCACGCGAAGTTATTTGAATATTTAGAGGAAGATCAGGCTGAGGTATAGGGACAAGACCACCACCCCAAATAGCCGACAAGGAGCAGCTGGACCATTGCGCGTGCGTCCCAAATACCTCCCATCACCACCCAAGCCGAGTAGCAATCCGTTACAGTAATAATTATCGTTCCTAAAAAAAATACTGGCGCCCAACGTGGGGCCTGAAAGTCGTTTTCACTAGTCGAAAAACATTGGTATCAACACCAAAACACCAACACATGCAGAAAATTCGTCTATTCATCATTTTCTTAAATTTTTGGGAGGACAGTAGGATCACGGTGGGCTGAAACTGGTGTTGACCTTTCAGCCAACGGTTGCCGCGACACTCACCTCAAATCTATTTCTCGTCTCAGTTTAAGCGCGTTATTAGGTGCATAGGATCTATAGCCTGTTAACTTGTCCGCAAGCTCAGAGCTAGCCACGCCTGATAAAGTGGGTAAAAAAGAGACAAATCTTTCTCTTTAATTTCTTTCCGGGATTTGCAGCAAAGATTAATTAGGCGCGTTGGACTGACAGGCGATAGAGTTATAAGTAACTCAACTCCTGGCCACGGATAATTAGTCTGAGCTATGGACTCCAATTTGTTTACGGTCGAACGGCGTCGCGTTTGTGAGGTGAATAGGAGTCACAGTTGGTTTTTCTTTTAAAAGAAAGCTACTGGCCACGCTTCACAACGAAAACGATGTACCGATTCGCCAAAGTAGGGTATATTTCTGCTAATTGAATCTGAGTTTGGCTGGCAATATATTTGTTGTCGGTATCGCAGTTTAGCAAAACATAGCCAATTAACTCTGCATAAGCAGCAAATTTCTAATCTCTTTTCAGCTATCTTTTACCCAATCTTCCGAAAGTTGCTAACATTATTTTTTGCGGGGAGCAAACCTATGCCAAAAGGCAAATTTTATTTATGATATATCAAATCTCGTTTTATCGGTCAAAAATCTTTTAAATACTTTATATCTGTTTAATCTTTTAATATTATTAGGGATAAAATATCCAAATTAAAAGCAATCTTTATCTTAGTCTTTATTATAATATTTCTTAAGCCCAAACTAAAGTATTTTTTTTCTGGAAGCAATGGCCGATTCCGAGGGAGCAGCCGCAACAAGGTGTCCCCTATGTGAAGTTAGTTTAGAAGGTGGGAAAATTTACCGAACCAAATGTGGACACGAGTTCCATCAGTCTTGCATAGTAGCACATTCAAAAAATAAAACTACCTGTCCCACGTGCAACACGGTGTGTTTTGAAAAAGCGGCCACACCATCTCAGAACACCAGAGGTCAGAAAACACAAGTTTTAGTAGCAAGCGAGCAGACTCCGAGTGGCTCTTCAAACTCAGCAGGGTTGGGAAAGGCTCAAACAGAGTTGATCCAAAGCGCGGTGGTCAACGCTGTCCAGTCCATGCAAAACGATTTGCTCGTGCAGTTATCGAAAAAAATGTCCGAATTAATTCAGGCAAATCTATCTGCCCAATTTCAGGCCACTGCGGGCGAGAGTCAAGAAAGGGATTTGAGAAATAATTCTTTTGGGGATATAGTATTGGACCAGTTGGGTGGCCAAGCAGGCTCGAGACGCGAAACGCCAAGGAGCAACCATTCGGACCTCAGCCAAAGGCCAGATAAGGTTGGCCATATCGTAAACAGTTGGAAGCTTCGGTTTAGTGGGAATCCGGAAGGAATTAGTGTCGACAATTTTATTTATCGGCTAGAGGCGCTGACTGGCCAAACTTTGGATGGTAATTTCTCAGTACTAAGCAGCAACGCGAGCCTTTTGTTCGAAGGGAAAGCGCGAGATTTCTACTGGAGATGCCACAAACAAACCCAGAATCTCAGATGGGAATCTTTGTGTATGGCGTTGCGGAAGCAATTCAGAGATGCACGCACTGATCTAGATATCCGTGAAGCTATTCGTGATCGGAAGCAGCGGGATAAGGAAGGCTTCGATTCTTTTTGCAGTGCTATAGAGGATATGGGTGATAGCTTGGATATGCCGTTAACCGAGATGGAAATGGTTGAGATATTAAAAAGAAATTTAAGGCCAGAAATTCGACATGAACTTCTTAGTCTCCCCATCCGCACAGTGGAAAAACTGAGGGAAGTATGCCGGCGTAGGGAAAGCTTTTTAGAAGACGTACGGAAATCCCAAGGGTATCAGAAGGCTGTTCCATACCGAAAACAAGTTTGTGAGCTGTTGGAAGAGCAATTGTCCGATAATGCGTCCGAGTTTTCCGAGGCGGAGGGCGAAGCAGAAATTGGAGCTATGGCTTTGCTCTGCTGGAATTGCCACAAGGAGGGTCATCGCTACCACGACTGTGAAGCGAAGCGCAAAATATTTTGTTATGGTTGTGGGAAACCAAATACGTACAAACCTTCGTGCCCTAAATGTCAAAAATACTCGAAAGGGAACACACAACCGAGGCCATCGTTGTGTGTTCAACGCCAACGCTCGTCGAGCCCAAAATCAAACCCATAGATTGTTCCAACGCAGCTGCACAATCCAGTTCAACGATGGTGTGGCCAAGTTTAGTAGATTTAAGTTCAAATTCCCCAAATATGCAGCCGTATCTAGAGCGTCAAAAGTCTCATTCAAGGAATGCTCAGCGCATGAGAAATTACTGGGCAGCCCTCAAATCAATTAATGCAATCAGGTTCAAAGATAAGGATAAACGCCCATATGCCGAGGTGCGAGTTTTAGATCGCATCGTCTTGGGTTTATTGGATACAGGAGCAGCAGTAAGCGTAATAGGTGGTAGTTTAGCACAGCAGATAATTAGTAATCGAGTATCTTTTAAGCGCGGATTATTTTCGATAAGTACTGCAGATGGGAAAAAGCTAGGTGATGCCTATTACGATGTAGAGGATCTGCAGGGACATTTGGTTGGACGATACCATGCCAAGGATCTGAGGCAATAATTAATTGCCCCAAGCTTGGTGTGATCAGCCTTGGGAGTGTCACCCCCAAGTCCGATCTTGTGGAGGGGGCAATTTGTAGCGCTTGTGGCAAGACGAATCGGGCGGCAGGCCAGAAAGGCGGTGGCTCCATCTACATGTCGTTCCCGCGTCGAAACAAGGGGCAGACGAAGAAAGTCGGGGGAGAGCTTTAGCATAGGAAGAGGCAACATAGGCAGCTGTCAAATTTCGGCAAATACCGTAGGTTTGGCTGGAGAGAGCGGAGATAGCTTCCCAGCTAGATCAACTCGACGCCAGCTTTCTTTTCCAATTTGGCTGTCCACAAGGTTAGTTCAAAGTTAGACGGAACCAGGAGCAGGCATATACGGGAAAACTGGCGAAAGAATCTTATAAAGGAATACATCTACAGGCAGCGCTGAATCCAGTTTCAGGGTAAGCAAGGTCGTGGAAAAAGCGTGGAGTTTGCGATTGTGCAAGGTGCATTTTTTTTTTATCTAGGTTTGGCGCTAAATATATAGCGCAAGTGCGAGCCAAACGGACGGCTTAACATCGAGCCAGGTGGCAGACATTTTCCTCGGAGAACGACGGATCGCTCAGCCCAGGGAGAAACGAAACGGCGGCTCGAAACTCCCGTAGCGAGGAGCTGCATTTAGCTGATTACTAATTAATAACCTTTGAATTAGGCCTCTGAATGGCAGAAAAGGGTTGCAAGCAGGCATAGATACGTCCCAATTAGGAATCGCGGCAGCACACAATTTCTTTTCCATTTCGGCGGACTCTTATTTTTCGTTAATTACTCTTAGAGAGCCGTCGATGACGTAGAAATCTCCACGTTCCATTTTGTCGCCATGTTCCCCTTGCGCACTTAAAGAAGGGAACGAGAAGAGGAGGAACGAAAAGGAGATGGGAGAATAACCAAGTCCAGCAGTTGCAATCGCGGTTTCTTGTTCGGCGGGCGAGCAAAAGTTTTGTCGCGCGGTCTGGCCGTAATTTGGTGAATCCGACCAGAGGAAAATCCGCAGATCGGCGGCGCGGGAAAAACCCCCTTAGTGAGCGAGAAGGCCGGAAAATAGTGGAGAGATTTTTTTTGTATAGTGGAATAAGTTATTATGTAAATGAAAAGTGGCAGTGCGAAGGAGAGAGGGAAAGATAAGGAAAAGAGTCCATCATTTTTTTTTAGTGTCCCTTATGTGCTCCGTCTTCTTCTTCCTTTTTTTTTTTTTGTTTCTTTTGTTCAGTTTTAGCAAGCCTATGATTAAGCAATAAGGCACAGTGGGTCAAAGACCTATACAGAGAGTAAAAAAAATATTTAAGTTTCCCACAGGTGCGGCAGACTCCAACGGAAGCGCTTTCGTCGGTGGAACTCCGGATTGTTGGTGAGTGATCAAATCACGTAATTGCAATGGCAATGATCAGTGAGGTATACATAATTTGGTGAAAAAGAAAGAAAGTAATTACGTCTGAATTTTCGATTCCTTGTCCCACTGTCCGCCGCGAGCGAAATTAGGTTGAAGTTTTAGAGCCTCTGAAGAAAAGGAAGAGGAGGAATGCGAATTCAAGGCCAAGGCCAAGAGTGGAATGTCGGAATTAGAATCTGATTTTTTTCTGTTTGTCCGTCTCTCTTTAACTCTCGCACATATGTATGTTGTTTTTGCCACCAGAGCAGCAATCGCTCTCTTTATTTGATTTGTTTAATTTTAATATTCTTAAGTTCCATTTGGGTGCATATGGCACACTCGAAATTAGTGGAGATCTAAATATCGAAATTTTCTCTATTATTCGACTCGCATACAATTCTGATAGTTATTTAAGGTCCCACATTTTTTCTCGCATGCGATTTTTACTAATTTTTGTTTTCGTTATGTTACTGGCGCATGCACTTATTGCTAGCCTCCATGCTGAATTACCCATTTGTTAGCTGTAAGAAAATTCTCTTAGTGTGTTACGAATAAAATTTATAATGTGCTAGAAAGCTTTTCGTTTGCCTATGGCTAGGATAACTCCCGTGTGAATATGTGTTAGTGATCTTAAAAGGGGCCGTCCGAGTATATTGTGCAATGCAGATTTTTGGAGAAAGGCGGCCAAGGCAGGGCGGGCATTAGCGACCTCGAGGCCATCAGAGGATCGCAAGGAAGATGGGGAAAAGTAGTTGTCGTCCGATTTTCTGTTTTATGTTGAACTCTTTCAGCCCTCAACCAATTCTTGTCGCTGCACGCGAAGTTATTTGAATATTTAGAGGAAGATCAGGCTGAGGTATAGGGACAAGACCACCACCCCAAATAGCCGACAAGGAGCAGCTGGACCATTGCGCGTGCGTCCCAAATACCTCCCATCACCACCCAAGCCGAGTAGCAATCCGTTACATAAGCCATTGAATCTTACTCCGGCAGAACACCGAAACAGGGTGCAAACACTCTTGGACCAACCTTTTCAAATGGCCCTCCCCACAAATCCTGTTACTTTGGAAGAGGTAGTAACGCAGATTAAAATGCTCAAACCTAAAAAATTGCCTGGTGAGGACCTCCTAGACAACAAGACGCTTAAACTCCTTCCCATCAAAACTGTACTTTTCGTAGTCCTATTGTTTAATAGCGCCCTAAGGCTGGGACACTTTCCAAACAAATGGAAATCGGCAATCATAACGATGATTCCGAAGCCTGGAAAGCAACCCACTGAAGTAGATGAATATAGGCCCATTAGTCTTCTACCCGCGCTAGGGAAAATGTTGGAAAGAGTAATACTAGAGCGCATCCTCAAACTTCCAAGCGTGAGCCAAGCTATTCCAAAGTGGCAGTTCGGTTTCCGAAAAAGTCATGGCACTCCAGAACAGCTGCACCGAGTGACAAACTTTGCTTTGGAGGCAATGGAGGACAAAATGTATACAACCGCTGTATTCATGGATATACAACAAGCCTTTGATAGAGTATGGCATGATGGTCTTCTAAGTAAACTTAAGAACCTTTTGACGCCACAGCTAGTTCTTCTTATCAAAAGCTTTCTATCGAACAGACAGTTCAGTGTGGTTGTCGATGGCGACAAATCGTCTACGCGTACAATCCCAGCAGGTGTACCCCAAGGCAGTGTTTTAGGCCCGACTCTTTATTCGATGTATACCTCCGATATTCCGGATTCCTGGTGCTGTACAAAAGTTGAAGACGAAAACGTTCTCATTGCAACCTATGCGGATGACACCGCGGTAATGGTCAGAAGTACAAGCATGAGTGATGCAACCAGGGGCTTACAGGAATACGTGATGGCCTTCGAGGGGTAGGCAACGAAATGGAATATCGGCATTAATTGCAGCAAATGTGCTTGCGTCACATTCACAAAAAGGCCCTTGAACTGCTCAGGAATTTCCATGCTCGGCTCCACACTTCGACACGAGACCTTCTACAAATACCTCTGGGTGATTTTGGACAGAGGACTAACGTTTCAAGGGCATACGACAATGATCAAGAAAGCAGTACTTTCAAAGGCTGCAAAAATGTCGTGGCTCTTTTCGCCGAGAAACAAACTCTCATTGGCAAATAAAGTTCGCCTGTATAAATCCATCCTGACCCCAATTTGGAAGTATGCGTTGCAAGTATACGGAATTACGGCCAGAACTAATCTGAACAAAATAAGAGTTGCTCAAAGTAAGGTCGTTAGATCACTATGTAACTCCCCCTGGTACATGAGAACCAGAGATATCGAAAGGGATCTTAATATTCCAAAGATAGGCGATGTACTGAGGACCCATGCGGAAAGATACATGCGGCGACTCGGTTCCCACCCCAACACCCTGGCGAGAAAGCTTATCCATCCCCTGCGAAAAAGAAGGCTGAAAAGATTCCACCCACATGATCTCCAATCGGGATTATTATAAATATTTTTTTATCTTAATTTGTAAAGTAATGTATATATTGCCTATGCCTATGCTGTATAAATTTATGTAAAACCTGGTAAAGCTGCAACATAGGTATCAGTAAACTTGTTTAATTCCAATTAATAAAATTAAAAAAAAAAAAAATGTACTTTAGTTATTAGATGGAAGTTATCCATAAATTTTCTATATGATAAATGTTTTTATGCGGCAAATTAAGTGTCTAACATAGCATATTTATCGTCCATTTGTTGACAATTCATATTGCGAATTATTTGTCTATAATTCTTTGATTAATATTTTAAATCGATTGAATTTAATTTCCAGTATCAAAAAAACATATGTACTTAATTTCTTACAATGTGAACCTGCCTTGTTTTGGTCCTTGATTCACAACATCCTGGACGCTCCTAAAAATACATCGCCAGCACCAACGCAGATTTAAGCAATAACATCCACGGAACTTCCGGTCGTTGGGAAGTTGGGAATTATATTAAACATAATGGATATAAGTTTTAAATTATAATAAACGATAACGTTGCCAAGAGGTAGCAAAATGTAAGGTCCAATGCATGGCACCAAGAATAAATGAATTCTATCTCCAAAATGTACTTTAGTTGTTAGATGAAAGTTATCCATAAATATTCAATATGATAAATGTTTTTATGCAGCAAAGTAAGTGTTCAACATAGCATATTGCTTTTATGCATATTTATCGGCCATTTGTGGACAATTCATAATGCAAATTATTTGTCGATAATTCTTTTATTAATATTTAATGTCGATTGAATTTAATTTCGAATGTAAAAACACGTATGTACTTATTTTAAAATTATTTGTAATTTCTTAAACTACAAACCTGCCTTGTTTTATTCTTTGATTCACAACATCCTGGACGCTCCTAAGAATATATCGCCAGCATCAACGAAGATTAAAGCAATAACATCCACGGAACTTCCGGTCGTCGCTGGTTTTTGGGCTCTCAGAGGTATATATAATGCAAATTAAACCATACAAGTTGGGAATTTTATATTAAACGTAATGGATATAAGTTTTAAATTATAATAAACGATAACGTGCTATCAAAATGTAATGTCCAATGAATGACACCAAGAATAAATGATTTCTATTTCCAAAATGTACTTTAGTTGTTAGATGAAAGTTATCCATAAATATTCAATATGATAAATGTTTTTATGCAGCAAAGTAAGTGTTCAACATAGCATATTGCTTTTATGCATATTTATCGGCCATTTGTGGACAATTCATAATGCAAATTATTTGTCGATAATTCTTTTATTAATATTTAATGTCGATTGAATTTAATTTCGAATGTAAAAACACGTATGTACTTATTTTAAAATTATTTGTAATTTCTTAAACTACAAACCTGCCTTGTTTTATTCTTTGATTCACAACATCCTGGACGCTCCTAAGAATATATCGCCAGCATCAACGAAGATTAAAGCAATAACATCCACGGAACTTCCGGTCGTCGCTGGTTTTTGGGCTCTCAGAGGTATATATAATGCAAATTAAACCATACAAGTTGGGAATTATATTAAACGTAATGGATATAAGTTTTAAATTATAATAAACGATAACGTGCTATCAAAATGTAATGTCCAATGAATGACACCAAGAATAAATGATTTCTATTTCCAAAATGTAGTTTAGTTATTAGATGAAAGTTATCCATAAATATTCAATATGATAAATGTTTGTATGCAGCAAATTAAGTGTTCAACATAGCATATTATTTTTATGCATATCTATCGGCCATTTGTTGACAATTCATATTGCAAATTATTTATCGATAATTCTTTGATAAATATTTAATGTCGATTGAATTTAATTTCGATTATCTAAAATACGGATGTACTTATTTTAAAATTATTATTAATTTCTTAAACTACTAACCTGCCTTGTTTTGGTCCTTGATTCACAACATCGTGGACGCTCCTAAGAATACATCGCCAGCATCAACGGAGATTTAAGCAATAAAATCCATGGAACTTCCGAATTATTATTAATTTCTTAAACTACGAAACAGCCTTGTGTTGGTCCTTGATTCACAACATCCTGGACGCTCCTAAAAATACATCGCCAGCACCAACGCAGATTTAGGCAATAACATCCACGGAACTTCCGGTCGTTGGGAAGTTGGGAATTATATTAAACATAATGGATATAAGTATTAAATTATAATAAACGATAACGTTGCCAAGAGCTAGCAAAATGTAATGTCCAATGCATGACACCAAGGATAAATGAATTTTATCTCCAAAATGTACTTTAGTTATGAGATGGAAGTTATCCATAAATATTCCATATGATAAATGTTTTTATGCAGCAAAGTATGTGTTCAACATAGCATATTGTTTTTATGCATACTTATCGGCCAAAAAACAGATGTACTTAATTTCTTACAATGCGAACCTGCCTTGTTTTGGTCCTTGATTCACAACATCCTGGACTCTCCTAAAAATGCACCAGCACCAACGCAGATTTAAGCAATAACATCCACGGAACTTCCGGTCGTCTCTGGTTTATGGACTGGATATAAGTTTTAAATTGTAATAAACGATAACGTGGCCAAGAGCTAGCAAAATGTAATGTCCAATGCATGACACCAAGAATAAATGAATTCTATCTCCAAAATGTACTTTTTAGTCGAGTTTATGCGTTCAATTAGTACGGTCGTGTCAGCTCCAAATCTAAACCGAAGAGTGATCTTAAACTTCTTTTGCTTGTGCTTATCAGTGCGCAATCTATTTTTAGACACCGTCTGCCAAGCGGTGTCTCTGTGGACTTCGCAAAAACAATAAACACCAGAGCGAAACTGATAACTTAGTGTACGTCCCTGCCCATTGGGCTGGTGTCTTGTCTCTCGCTTGTTAACGCACAGGCCGGCGAGAGATAAGAAAATAAAACTTTTGTCTCCACGTTTTGATGTCAATGCACATGATTTCTATTTTTCCGAGTTGAAAATTTAGTTAATTATTATTATTATTATTCTAATCAGCCGCTCTCGGAAGATTCGAGAGGATGAAGAAAATCGCTGGACACACTCCAGCAGAGATACGAGCTATGATTGCCTCAAGGCAATACGATTCTCTTGGCCTTTCACAAGCAAGTCTTGGTAAAACCAGCTCTGCTTCAACAGTAACAAATACAGTTACCACTTCTCTTGTTTGTTCAACATCAACATACACTGTGGGAGCTTCCACAAGTACTGCTTCAGTTAATTCCTCTGTAATAAGTATGTCCACAGGTTATACTACTTCACCAGAGGTTCCCCGTCTGGGGTGCTCGTTTCAGACCCGCCCCCCTTCTGGACGCAGGAAGCAAAACCCTACCGATTCTGGAAAAGATCCTACATTATTGAAAAAAAGCAAAGAAACCATCTCCCGAGCGTCGATGGGAAAAACAAGACAAGCTTCGCCCTCAACTAGTCTGCGCAACAACCGTTTCGCACCTTTAGCTGAAGAAATAAGCCTTACCGAAGATTTGGAGACTAATGAGGAATCAATTGAATTTAGCGCCGACAACTCAAATAATGACCAGCCGCGTCAAACGGCAGCTCCAAAACCTCCTATAATATGTGTTCCAAATGTTAACAGTATCAGTAAGCTAGAAAGCACCCTCAACCAGATAATCGCTGAAGGTAAATATGACATACGTACTTCCAGATCAGGAATCTCTCGAGTCTACACAGCAGTTGCAACGTCATTCAGAAGTGTGGTCCGTAGCTTGGCTGCCCTGAATTGCCAGTTTTGGTATCATCAACTCCGCGAGGAAAAACCATATAGGCTGGTGCTGAAGAACATACACTCAACTGTCCCAAGAGAAGAAATAGAGCGCTGCTTGCTTCACAGACAAAGGCTTCGTTGTACTGAACATCTACTCCCCAAGGAAGCCTGGCTGGAATGAAATCTTGGCTGGTGGAAACGACGACGAAGAAGCCACTAATGCACAAACTAGACAAAATCTGTTCTTTGTCAATCTTAAGCCGACTCCGAATGTGGCCGAGTCTCTAAAAGTAAACCGTATTGGAAGGCACAGGGTTACAGTGGAGAGGGCTACTCGCAACAAGGACATAGCTCAATGTTACAATTGCCAACATTTTGGCCACACGCGCAATTGCTGTCATAAAAGCCCAGTTTGCGGGAATTGTGCGGGAGAGCATCCTACCGGTTCAAAATCATGTGAGACACACCTAAACAATCAATACGTATGTGCAAACTGCATGGAGAATCACCGTGCCAGTTTTAAAGGCTGCAAAGTCAGAATAGAATTGAGTAAAAAATTAAAGCCAGGGCCGAGACCACCCAACTACACCATTAACAGAGATAATGAAATCCGCCATGTACAATACGCGTCGACGTCAGCTGTCAGAAATGGAGTTTTCTATGCTGACATGACAAGAACTAAAGCTGAAAACAACTACAGCGTTCCAGCTAGGAACACAATCACTCAAAGTACTGGGGAGCAATACAACTCTAAGAGGAACCTTGCCATCCTCTAGAAGGCAATCTTGGACATTAACGCAAGATTGAATCAACTATTTAAATTAGTTATGGAAACAATTGAGTCCAACAAAGCTTTTCGTGATCTAGTCCACGTTCTGATTTCGAAAAAATTATAGTCTCAAACCTAAAAATCGGATTATGGAACGCAAGAGGGTTAGTACAGAAGAATGAAGAACTTCGACTTTTTCTTATTGACCACTCTATAGACATCATGCTAATTACTGAAAATCATATGCGCCCTGGACTAAAAGTATACACTCCAGGCTATGAACAATATTATGCCAATCATCCAAGTAACAACGCCAAAGACGGTTCTGCAATCTTCATCAAAGCCAATATTCGCCACAGTCAAAATAAATCAACAATGCGCACTGATGTACAAGTCACCAGTCTCGATGTACCAACGAGTGATGGTATTATCAAAATAGCTTCTCTGTATCTTCCTCCAAATAAGCCTTGCACTAAAAACGACTTTGATCAGCTACTTATCACATTGGGCCCCAAGTGTATAGCAGGAGGGGATTACAATGCAAAGCATCAATGGTGGGGCAACCTAAGGGCATGCAGTCGAGGAAAACGACTACAAGAGGCTATCGTAACTAGTTCTAGCGAAGTTCTAGCTAAAGGTGAACCTACCTTTTACTCATCTAACACTATACTGACGCCAACAGCTTTGGACTTTTTTTTCGTAAATGGGGTGCCAATAAATAAACTTTCAATTGAAACAAAATTCGATCTATCTTCGGATCACCTACCCTTAGTTGCAACATTAAGCCACACTCCCCAATATAAATCCAGAAAGAAATCCTTACTAGCTCCCGGCTCCTCTGTCGAAACATTTAGGAATGTCCTAGACAGAAGCATTAACCTAAACATCGACATAAATTATCCAGAAGACATCGAAGATGCTATAGTGACGTTCATGGACACAATTAACGTGGCTGCGGCACTTGCTACACCAGGAAGCAGAAATTCTCCTACTCAGAGTAGACGCAGTATACTTCCACAAAACGCTTCAGTTCTCATATAGCTCAAACGAAGAGCTAGACAAGAATTTTCTAGAACAGGAACGCATGCGCCCACAACATTTACAAAAGGTTATCAAATCGTCTTAACAAAGTTCTGATGAAAAACAAACAAGACCACTTTGACCAAATGCTGGAAAATGCAAGTCCTGATGCATCGACTAACTACTCGCTGTGGAAACTCACGAATAACCTTAAAAGACAAGTTATTCCAAAGGCTCCCATCAGAAATCCGGCTGGTGGTTGGTGCGGCTCCAGTCAGGAGAAGGCCGATATCTTTGCAATCAGTTTAGAGGATAGATTTAAGCCATTGAATTTTAATCCGGCAGAACACCGAAACAGGGTGCAAACACTCTTGGACCAACCTTTTCAAATGGCCCTCCCCACAAATCCTGTTACTTTGGAAAAGGTAGTAACGCAGATTAAAATGCTCAAACCTAAAAAATCGCCTGGTGAGGACCTCCTAGACAACAGGACGCTTAATCTCCTTTCCATCAAAGCTGTACTTTTCGTTGTCCTATTGTTTAATAGCGCCCTAAGGCTGGGACACTTTCCAAACAAATGGAAATCGGCAATCATAACGATGATTCCGAAGCCTGGAAAGCAACCCACTGAAGTAGATGCATATAGGCCCATTAGTCTTCTACCCGCGATAGGGAAAATGTTGGAAAGGGTAATACTAGAGCGCATCCTCAAACTTCCAAGCGTGAGCCAAGCTATTCCAAAGTGGCAGTTCGGTTTCCGAAAAAGTCATGGCACTCCAGAACAGCTGCACCGAGTGACAAACTTTGCTTTGGAGGCAATGGAGGACAAGATGTATACAACCGCTGTATTCATGGATATACAACAAGCCTTTGATAGAGTATGGCATGATGGTCTTCTAAGTAAACTTAAGACCCTTTTGACGCCACAGCTATTTCTTCTTATCAAAAGCTTTCTATCGAACAGACAGTTCAGTGTGGTTGTCGATGGCGACAAATCGTCTACGCGTACAATCTCAGCAGGTGTACCCCAAGGCAGTGTTTTAGGCCCGACTCTTTATTCGCTGTATACCCCCGATATGCCGGATTCCTGGTGCTGTACAGAAGTTGAAGACGAAAACGTTCTTTGCAACCTATGCGGATGACACCGCGGTAATGGTTAGAAGTACAAGCATGAGTGATGCAACCAGGGGCTTACAGGAATACGTGACGGCCTTCGAGGGGTAGGCAACGAAATGGAATATCGGCATTAATTGCAGCAAATGTGCTTGCGTCACATTCACAAAAAGGCCCTTGAACTGCTCAGGAATTTTCATGCTCGGCTCCACACTTCGACACGAGACCTTCTACAAATACCTCGGGGTGATTTTGGACAGAGGACTAACGTTTCAAGGGCATACGACGATGATCAAGAAAGCAGTACTTTCAAAGGCTGCAAAAATGTCGTGGCTCTTTTCGCCGAGAAACAAACTCTCATTGGCAAATAAAGTTCGCCTGTATAAATCCATCCTGACCCCAATTTGGAAGTATGCGTTGCAAGTATACGGAATTACGGTCAGAACTAATCTGAACAAAATAAGAGTTGCTCAAAGTAAGGTCGTTAGATCACTATGTAACTCCCCCTGGTACATGAGAACCAGAGATATCGAAAGGGATCTTAATATTCCAAAGATAGGTGATGTACTGAGGACCCATGCGGAAAGATACATGCGGCGACTCGGTTCCCACCCCAACACCCTGGCGAGAAGGCTTATCCATCCCCTGCGAAAAAGAAGGCTGAAAAGATTCCACCCACATGATCTCCCATCGAGATTATTATAAATATTTTTTTAGCTTAATTTGTAAAGTAATGTATATATTGCCTATGCCTATGCTGTAGAAATTTATGTAAAACCTGGTAAAGCTGCAACATAGGTATCAGTAAACTTGTTTAATTCCAATTAATAAAATTAAAAAAAAAAAAAATGTACTTTAGTTATTAGATGGAAGTTATCCATAAATTTTCTATATGATAAATGTTTTTATGCGGCAAATTAAGTGTCTAACATAGCATATTTATCGTCCATTTGTTGACAATTCATATTGCGAATTATTTGTCTATAATTCTTTGATTAATATTTTAAATCGATTGAATTTAATTTCCAGTATCAAAAACACATATGTACTTAATTTCTTACAATGTGAACCTGCCTTGTTTTGGTCCTTGATTCACAACATCCTGGACGCTCCTAAAAATACATCGCCAGCACCAACGCAGATTTAAGCAATAACATCCACGGAACTTCCGGTCGTTGGGAAGTTGGGAATTATATTAAACATAATGGATATAAGTTTTAAATTATAATAAACGATAACGTTGCCAAGAGGTAGCAAAATGTAAGGTCCAATGCATGGCACCAAGAATAAATGAATTCTATCTCCAAAATGTACTTTAGTTGTTAGATGAAAGTTATCCATAAATATTCAATATGATAAATGTTTTTATGCAGCAAAGTAAGTGTTCAACATAGCATATTGCTTTTATGCATATTTATCGGCCATTTGTGGACAATTCATAATGCAAATTATTTGTCGATAATTCTTTTATTAATATTTAATGTCGATTGAATTTAATTTCGAATGTAAAAACACGTATGTACTTATTTTAAAATTATTTGTAATTTCTTAAACTACAAACCTGCCTTGTTTTATTCTTTGATTCACAACATCCTGGACGCTCCTAAGAATATATCGCCAGCATCAACGAAGATTAAAGCAATAACATCCACGGAACTTCCGGTCGTCGCTGGTTTTTGGGCTCTCAGAGGTATATATAATGCAAATTAAACCATACAAGTTGGGAATTATATTAAACGTAATGGATATAAGTTTTAAATTATAATAAACGATAACGTGCTATCAAAATGTAATGTCCAATGAATGACACCAAGAATAAATGATTTCTATTTCCAAAATGTACTTTAGTTGTTAGATGAAAGTTATCCATAAATATTCAATATGATAAATGTTTTTATGCAGCAAAGTAAGTGTTCAACATAGCATATTATTTTTATGCATATCTATCGGCCATTTGTTGACAATTCATATTGCAAATTATTTATCGATAATTCTTTGATAAATATTTAATGTCGATTGAATTTAATTTCGATTATCTAAAATACGGATGTACTTATTTTAAAATTATTATTAATTTCTTAAACTACTAACCTGCCTTGTTTTGGTCCTTGATTCACAACATCGTGGACGCTCCTAAGAATACATCGCCAGCATCAACGGAGATTTAAGCAATAAAATCCATGGAACTTCCGAATTATTATTAATTTCTTATACTACGAAACAGCCTTGTGTTGGTCCTTGATTCACAACATCCTGGACGCTCATAAAAATAATTCGCCGCTCCAAGTAATCGCAGATTTAACCAATAACATCCACGGAACTTCCGGTCGTCGCTGGTTTTTGGGCTCTCAGAGGGTATATATAATGGAAATTAAACAATAACAAGTTGGGAATTATATTAAACGTAATGGATATAAGTTTTAAATTATAATAAACGGTAACGTGGCCAAGAGCTAGCAAAATGTAATGTCCAATGCATGACACCAAGGATAAATGAATTTTATCTCCAAAATGTACTTTAGTTATGAGATGGAAGTTATCCATAAATATTCTATATGATAAATGTTTTTATGCAGCAAAGTATGTGTTCAACATAGCATATTGCTTTTATGCATATTTATCGGCCATTTGTGGACAATTCATAATGCAAATTATTTGTCGATAATTCTTTTATTAATATTTAATGTCGATTGAATTTAATTTCGAATGTAAAAACACGTATGTACTTATTTTAAAATTATTTGTAATTTCTTAAACTACAAACCTGCCTTGTTTTATTCTTTGATTCACAACATCCTGGACGCTCCTAAGAATATATCGCCAGCATCAACGAAGATTAAAGCAATAACATCCACGGAACTTCCGGTCGTCGCTGGTTTTTGGGCTCTCAGAGGTATATATAATGCAAATTAAACCATACAAGTTGGGAATTATATTAAACGTAATGGATATAAGTTTTAAATTATAATAAACGATAACGTGCTATCAAAATGTAATGTCCAATGAATGACACCAAGAATAAATGATTTCTATTTCCAAAATGTACTTTAGTTGTTAGATGAAAGTTATCCATAAATATTCAATATGATAAATGTTTTTATGCAGCAAAGTAAGTGTTCAACATAGCATATTATTTTTATGCATATCTATCGGCCATTTGTTGACAATTCATATTGCAAATTATTTATCGATAATTCTTTGATAAATATTTAATGTCGATTGAATTTAATTTCGATTATCTAAAATACGGATGTACTTATTTTAAAATTATTATTAATTTCTTAAACTACTAACCTGCCTTGTTTTGGTCCTTGATTCACAACATCGTGGACGCTCCTAAGAATACATCGCCAGCATCAACGGAGATTTAAGCAATAAAATCCATGGAACTTCCGAATTATTATTAATTTCTTATACTACGAAACAGCCTTGTGTTGGTCCTTGATTCACAACATCCTGGACGCTCCTAAAAATAATTCGCCGCTCCAAGTAATCGCAGATTTAACCAATAACATCCACGGAACTTCCGGTCGTCGCTGGTTTTTGGGCTCTCAGAGGGTATATATAATGGAAATTAAACAATAACAAGTTGGGAATTATATTAAACGTAATGGATATAAGTTTTAAATTATAATAAACGGTAACGTGGCCAAGAGCTAGCAAAATGTAATGTCCAATGCATGACACCAAGGATAAATGAATTTTATCTCCAAAATGTACTTTAGTTATGAGATGGAAGTTATCCATAAATATTCTATATGATAAATGTTTTTATGCAGCAAAGTATGTGTTCAACATAGCATATTGTTTTTATGCATACTTATCGGCCAAAAAACAGATGTACTTAATTTCTTACAATGCGAACCTGCCTTGTTTTGGTCCTTGATTCACAACATCCTGGACTCTCCTAAAAATGCACCAGCACCAACGCAGATTTAAGCAATAACATCCACGGAACTTCCGGTCGTCTCTGGTTTATGGACTGGATATAAGTTTTAAATTGTAATAAACGATAACGTGGCCAAGAGCTAGCAAAATGTAATGTCCAATGCATGACACCAAGAATAAATGAATTCTATCTCCAAAATGTACTTTTTAGTCGAGTTTATGCGTTCAATTAGTACGATCGTGTCAGCTCCAAATCTAAACCGAAGAGTGATCTTAAACTTCTTTTGCTTGTGCTTATCAGTGCGCAATCTATTTTTAGACACCGTCTGCCAAGCGAAACTGATAACTTAGTGTACGTCCCTGCCCATTGGGCTGGTGTCTTGTCTCTCGCTTGTTAACGCACAGGCCGGCGAGAGATAAGAAAATAAAACTTTTGTCTCCACGTTTTGATGTCAATGCACATGATTTCTATTTTTTCCGAGTTGAAAATTTAGTTAATTATTATTATTATTATTCTAATCAGCCGCTCTCGGAAGATTCGAGAGGATGAAGAAAATCGCTGGACACACTCCAGCAGAGATACGAGCTATGATTGCATCAAGGCAATACGATTCTCTTGGCCTTTCACAAGCAAGTCTTGGTAAAACCAGCTCTGCTTCAACAGTAACAAATACAGTTACCACTTCTCTTGTTTGTTCAACATCAACATACACTGTGGGAGCTTCCACAAGTACTGCTTCAGTTAATTCCTCTGTAATAAGAATGTCCACAGGTTATACTACTTCACCAGAGGTTCCCCGTCTGGGGTGCTCGTTTCAGACCCGCCCCCTTCTGGACGCAGAAAGCAAAACCCTACCGATTCTGGAAAAGATCCTACATTATTGAAAAAAAGCAAAGAAACCATCTCCCGAGCGTCTATGGGAAAAACAAGACAAGCTTCGCCCTCAACTAGTCTGCGCAACAACCGTTTCGCACCTTTAGCTGAAGAAATAAGCCTTACCGAAGATTTGGAGACTAATGAGGAATCAATTGAATTTAGCGCCGACAACTCAAATAATAACCAGCCGCGTCAAACGGCAGCTCCAAAACATCCTCCAATATGTGTTCCAAATGTTAACAGTATCAGTAAGCTAGAAAGCACCCTCAACCAGATAATCGCTGAAGGTAAATATGACATACGTACTTCCAGATCAGGAATCTCTCGAGTCTACACAGCAGTTGCAACGTCATTCAGAAGTGTGGTCCGTAGCTTGGCTGCCCTGAATTGCCAGTTTTGGTATCATCAACTCCGCGAGGAAAAACCATATAGGCTGGTGCTGAAGAACATACACTCAACTGTCCCAAGAGAAGAAATAGAGCGCTGCTTTCTTCACAGACAAAGGCTTCGTTGTACTGAAGATCTACTCCCCAAGGAAGCCTGGCTGGAATGAAATCTTGGCTGGTGGAAACGACGACGAAGAAGCCACTAATGCACAAACTAGACAAAATCTGTTCTTTGTCAATCTTAAGCCGACTCCGAATGTGGCCGAGTCTCTAAAAGTAAACCGTATTGGAAGGCACAGGGTTACAGTGGAGAGGGCTGCTCGCAACAAGGACATAGCTCAATGTTACAAATGCCAAAATTTTGGCCACACGCGCAATTGCTGTCATATAAGCCCAGTTTGCGGGAATTGTGCGGGAGAGCATCCTACCGGTTCAAAATCATGTGAGACACACCTAAACAATCAATACGTATGTGCAAACTGCATGGAGAATCACCCTGCCAGTTTTAAAGGCTGCAAAGTCAGAATAGAATTGAGTAAAAAATTAAAGCCAGGGCCGAGACCACCCAACTACACCATTAACAGAGATAATGAAATCCGCCATGTACAATACGCGTCGACGTCAGCTGTCAGAAATGGAGTTTCCTATGCTGACATGACAAGAACTAAAGCTGAAAACAACTACAGCGTTCCAGCTAGGAACACAATCACTCAAAGTACTGGGGAGCAATACAACTCTAACAGGAACCTTGCCATCCTCGAGAAAGCAATCTTGGACATTAACGCAAGATTGGATCAACTATTTAAATTAGTCACGGAAACGATTGAGTCCAACAAAGCTTTTCGTGATCTAGTCCACGTTCTGATTTCGAAAAAATGATAGTCTCAAACCTAAAAATCGGATTATGGAACGCAAGAGGGTTAGTATAGAAGAATGAAGAACTTCGACTTTTTCTTATTGACCACTCTATATACATCATGCTAATTACTGGAAATCATATGCGCCCTGGACTAAAAGTATACACTCCAGGCTATGAACAATAGTATGCCAATCATCCATGTAACAACGCCAAAGACGGTTCTGCAATCTTCATCAAAGCCAATATTCGCCACAGTCAAAATAAATCAACAACGCGCACTGATGTACAAGTCTCGATGTACCAACGAGTGGTGGTATTATCAAAATAGCTTCTCTGTATCTTCCTCCAAATAAGACTTGGACTAAAAACAACTTTGATCAGCTACTTATCACATTGGGCCCAAAGTGTATAGCAGGAGGGGAAAACGACTACAAGAGGCTATCGTAACTAGTTCTAGCGAAGTTCTAGCTACAGGTGAACCTACCTTTTACTCATCTAACACTATACTGACGACAACAGCTTTGGACTTTTTTGTCGTAAATGGGGTGCCAATAAATAAACTTTCAATTGAAACAAAATTCGATCTATCTTCGGATCACCTACCCTTAGTTGCAACATTAAGCCACACTCCCCAATATAAATCCAGAAAGAAATCCTTACTAGCTCCCGGCTCCTCTGTCGAAACATTTAGGAATGTCCTAGACAGAAGCATTAACCTAAACATCGACATAAATTATCCAGAAGACATCGAAGATGCTATAGTGACGTTCATGGACACAATTAACGTGGATGCGGCACTTGCTACACCAGGAAACAGAAATTCTCCTACTCAGAGTAGACGCAGTATACTTCCACAAAACGCTTCAGTTCTCATACAGCTCAAACGAAGAGCTAGACAAGAATTTTCCAGAACAGGAGACGCACGCGCCCACAACATTTACAAAAGGTTATCAAATCGTCTTAACAAAGTTCTGGTGAAAAACAAACAAGACCACTTTGACCAAATGCTGGAAAATGCAAGTCCTGATGCATCGACTAACTACTCGCTGTGGAAACTCACGAATAACCTTAAAAGACAAGTTATTCCAAAGGCTCCCATCAGAAATCCGGCTGGTGGTTGGTGCGGCTCCAGTCAGGAGAAGGCCGATATCTTTGCAAGCAGTTTAGAGGATAGATTTAAGCCATTGAATCTTACTCCGGCAGAACACCGAAACAGGGTGCAAACACTCTTGGACCAACCTTTTCAAATGGCCCTCCCCACAAATCCTGTTACTTTGGAAGAGGTAGTAACGCAGATTAAAATGCTCAAACCTAAAAAATTGCCTGGTGAGGACCTCCTAGACAACAAGACGCTTAAACTCCTTCCCATCAAAACTGTACTTTTCGTAGTCCTATTGTTTAATAGCGCCCTAAGGCTGGGACACTTTCCAAACAAATGGAAATCGGCAATCATAACGATGATTCCGAAGCCACTGAAGTAGATGAATATAGGCCCATTAGTCTTCTACCCGCGCTAGGGAAAATGTTGGAAAGGGTAATACTAGAGCGCATCCTCAAACTTCCAAGCGTGAGCCAAGCTATTCCAAAGTGGCAGTTCGGTTTCCGAAAAAGTCATGGCACTCCAGAACAGCTGCACCGAGTGACAAACTTTGCTTTGGAGGCAATGGAGGACAAAATGTATACAACCGCTGTATTCATGGATATACAACAAGCCTTTGATAGAGTATGGCATGATGGTCTTCTAAGTAAACTTAAGACCCTTTTGACGCCACAGCTAGTTCTTCTTATCAAAAGCT
The DNA here is from genome assembly GCF_016746245.2 of Drosophila santomea. Taxonomy (NCBI): domain Eukaryota; kingdom Metazoa; phylum Arthropoda; class Insecta; order Diptera; family Drosophilidae; genus Drosophila; species Drosophila santomea. Next base: position 90,089 of record NW_025318940.1, read on the forward strand.
TTCTATCGAACAGACAGTTCAGTGTGGTTGTCGATGGCGACAAATCGTCTACGCGTACAATCTCAGCAGGTGTACCCCAAGGCAGTGTTTTAGGCCCGACTCTTTATTCGCTGTATACCTCCGATATGCCGGATTCCTGGTGCTGAACAGAAGTTGAAGACGAAAACGTTCTCATTGCAACCTATGCGGATGACACCGCGGTAATGGTCAGAAGTACAAGCATGAGTAATGCAACCAGGGGCTTACAGGAATACGTGATGGCCTTCGAGGGGTAGGCAACGAAATGGAATATCGGCATTAATTGCAGCAAATTTGCTGTCGTCACATTCACAAAAAGGCCCTTGAACTGCTCAGGAATTTCCATGCTCGGCTCCACACTTCGACACGAGAGCTTCTACAAATACCTCGGGGTGATTTTGGACAGAGGACTAACGTTTCAAGGGCATACGACGATGATCAAGCAAGCAGTACTTTCAAAGGCTGCAAAAATGTCGTGGCTCTTTTCGCCGAGAAACAAACTCTCATTGGCAAATAAAGTTCGCCTGTATAAATCCATCCTGACCCCAATTTGGAAGTATGCGTTGCAAGTATACGGAATTACGGCCAGAACTAATCTGAACAAAATAAGAGTTGCTCAAAGTAGGGTCGTTAGATCACTATGTAATTCCACCTGGTACATGAGAACCAGAGATATCGAAAGGGATCTTAATATTCCAAAGATAGGCGATGTACTGAGGACCCATGCGGAAAGATACATGCGGCGACTCGGTTCCCACCCCAACACCCTGGCGAGAAGGCCTATCCATCCCCTGCGAAAAAGAAGGCTGAAAAGATTCCACCCACATGATCTCCCATCGAGATTATTATAAATATTTTTTTAGCTTAATTTGTAAAGTAATGTATATATTGCCTATGCCTATGCTGTAGAAATTTATGTAAAACCTGGTAAAGCTGCCACATAGGTAGCAGTAAACTTGTTTAATTCCAATAATTAAAATTAAAAAAACAAAAAATGTACTTTAGTTATTAGATGGAAGTTATCCATAATCCATAAATATTTTTATGCGGCAAATTAAGTGTTTAACATAGCATATTTATCGTCCATTTGTTGACAATTCATATTGCGAATTATTTGTCTATAATTCTTTGATTAATATTTTAAATCAATTGAATTTAATTTCCAGTATCAAAAAAACATATGTACTTAATTTCTTACAATGTGAACCTGCCTTGTTTTGGTCCTTGATTCACAACATCCTGGACGCTCCTAAAAATACATCGCCAGCATTAACGCAGATTTAAGCAATAACATCCACGGAACTTCCGGTCGTTGGGAAGTTGGGAATTATATTAAACATAATGGATATAAGTTTTAAATTATAATAAACGATAACGTTGCTAAGAGGTAGCAAAATGTAATGTCCAATGCATGGCACCAAGAATAAATGAATTCTATCTCCAAAATGTACTTTAGTTGTTAGATGAAAGTTATCCATAAATATTCAATATGAAAAATGTTTTTATGCACAGATAAGTGTTCAACATAGCATTTTGTGTTTATGCATATTTATCGGCCATTTGTTGACAATTCATATTGCGAATTGTTTATTAATAATTCTTTGATAAATATTTAATGTCGATTGAATTTAATTTCGATTATCTAAAATACGGATGTACTTATTTTAAAATTATTATTAATTTCTTAAACTACTAACCTGCCTTGTTTTGGTTTTTGATTCACAACATCCTGGAATATTCTAAAAATGCATGGCCAGCACCAACGCAGATTTAAGAAATAGCATCTACGGAACTTCCGGTCGTCTCTGGTTTATGGGCTGGATATACGTTTTAAATTGTAATAAACGATAACGTGGTCAAGAGCTAGCAAAATGTAATGTCCAATGCATGACACCAAAAATAAATAAATGATTTCTCCAAAATGTACTTTTGAGTCGAGTTTATGCGTTCAATTAGTACGGTCGTGTCAGCTCCAAATCTAAACCGAAGAGTGATCTTCAACTTCTTATGCTTGTGCTTATCAGTGCGCAGTCTATTTTTAGACACCGTCTGCCAAGCGACTTCGCAAAAACGCACAGGCCGGCGAGAGATAAGAAAATAAAACTTTTGTCTCCACGTTTTGATGTCAATGCATATGATTTCTATTTTTTCCGAGTTGAAAATTTAGTTAATTATTAAATGGATAAAAACACCCCTTCTAATCCGCCGCTCTCAGAAGAGCTGAACGGATTCTAGAGGATGAAGAAAATCGCTGGACACACTCCAGCAGAGATACGAGCTATGAGCTACGAGCTCAAGGCAATACGATTCTATTGGCCTTTCACAAGCAAGTCTTGGTAAAACCAGCTCTGCTTCAACAGTAACAAATACAGTTACCACTTCTCTTGTTTGTTCAACATCAACATACACTGTGGGAGCTTCCACAAGTACTGCTTCAGTTAATTCCTCTGTAATAAGTATGTCCACAGGTTATACTACTTCACCAGAGGTTCCCCGTCTGGGGTGCTCGTTTCAGACCCGCCCCCCTTCTGAACGCAGGAAGCGGAACCCTACCGATTCTGGAAAAGATCCTACATTATTGAAAAAAGCAAAGAAACCATCTCCCGATCGTCTATGGGAAAAACAAGACAAGCTTCGCCCTCAACTAGTCTGCGCAACAACCGTTTCGCACCTTTAGCTGAAGAAATAAGCCTTACCGAAGATTTGGAGACTAATGAGGAATCAATTGAATTTAGCGCCGACAACTCAAATAATGACCAGCCGCGTCAAACGGCAGCTTTAAAACCTCCTCCAATATGTGTTCCAAATGTTAACAGTATCAGTAAGCTAGAAAGCACCCTCAACCAGATAATCGCTGAAGGTAAATATGACATATGATCAGGAATCTCTCGAGTCTACACAGCAGTTGCAACGTCATAATAAATAGAATTCATTTATTCTTGGTGTCATGCATTGGACATTACATTTTGCTAGCTCTTGGCCACGTTATCGTTTATTATAATTTAAAACTTATATCCATTACGTTTAATATAATTCCCAACTTGTTATTGTTTAATTTTTATGATATATACCTCTGAGAGCCCATAAACTAGAGACGATCGGAAGTTCCATGGATTTTATTGCTTTAATCTCCGTTGATGCTGGCGATGTATTCTTAGGAGCGTCCAGGATGTTGTGAATCAAAGAACCAATCAAGGCATGTTTGTAGTTTAAGAAATTACTAATAATTTTAAAACAAGTGCATACGTGTTTTTTATATTCAAAATTAAATTCAATCGACATTAAATATTAATAAAAGAATTATCGACAAATAATTTGCAATATGAATTGTCCACAAATGGCCGATAAATATGCTATGTTGAACACTTACTTTGCTGCATAAAAACATTTATCATATTGAATATTTATGGATAACTTTCATCTAACAACTAAAGTACATTTTGGAGATAGAATTCATTTATTCTTGGTGCCATGCATTGGACATTACATTTTGCTACCTCTTGGCCACGTTATCGTTTATTATAATTTAAAACTTATATCCATTAATTTTATTATAATAATTCCCAACTTACAATGGTTTAATTTCCATTATATATACCCTCTGAGAGCCCATAAACCAGCGACGACCGGAAGTTCCGTGGATGTTATTGCTTAAATTTGCGTCGGTGCAGGCGATGTATTTTTAGGATCGTCCAGGATGTTGTACATCAAGGACCAAAACAAAGCAGATTCATAGTTAAAGAAATTAATAATAATTTTAAAATAAGTACATCCGTTTTTTTGATACTCGAAATTAAATTCAATCGACATTAAATATTAATCAAAGAAATATCGACAAATAATTTGCAATATGAATTGTCAACAAATGGACGCTAAAATGCTATGTTAAACACTTAATTTTCCGCATAAAAACATTTATCATATATAAAATGTATGGATAACTTCCATCTAATAACTAAAGTACATTTTGGAGATAAAATTCATTTATTCTTGGTGACATGCATTGGACATTACATTTTGCTAGCTCTTGGCCACGTTACCGTTTATTATAATTTAAAACTTATATCCATTATGTTTAATATAATTCCCAGCTTGCATGGTTTAATTTGCATTATATATACCTCTGAGAGCCCATAAACCAGAGACGACCGGAAGTTCCGTTAATGTTATTGCTCAAATCTGCGTTAGTGCTGGCGATGTATTCTTAGGAGAACAAAACAAGGCAGGTTTGTAGTTTAAGAAATTACTAATAATTTTAAAATAAGTACATCCGTTTTTTTATATTCGAAATTAAATTCAATCGACATTAAATATTAATAAAAGAATTATCGACAAATAATTTGCAATATGAATTGTCCACAAATGGACGCTAAAATGCTATGTTAAACACTTAATTTTCCGCATAAAAACATTTATCATATATAAAATGTATGGATAACTTCCATCTAATAACTAAAGTACATTTTGGAGATAGAATTCATTTATTCTTGGTGCCATGCATTGGACATTACATTTTGCTAGCTCTTGACTACGTTATCGTTTATTATAATTTTAAACTTATATCCAGCCCATAAACCAGAGAAGACCGGAAGTTCCGTAGATGCTATTGCTTAAATTTGCGTTGGTGCTGGCGATGCATTTTTAGGAGATTCCAGGATGTTGTGAATCAAGGACCAAAACAAGGCAGGTTCGTAGTTTAAGAAATGAATAATAATTTTAAAATAAGTACATCCGTATTTTAGATAATCGAAATTAATTTCAATCGACATTAAATATTTATCAAAGAATTATCGATAAATAATTCGCAAAATGAATTGTCAACAAATGGCCAATAAATATGCATAAAAATAATACGCTATTTATCGATAACTTTCATCTAATAACTAAACTACATTTTCTAGATAGAATTAATTTATTCTTTGTGACACACCTACTTATGATACCCAGATGATTAAAGAAATGAAAATCAAAAATCTTAACAAAAAACGACAGGATTTCGAAATCGACACAAAATTTAGACAAGCACACTTAACACGCGCAAAATCAAAGAATCCCTTTAGAAAAACAGGCAAAATAGAACAATTTGACGAAAAACATTATAACGAAAATAATAGAGGTCAAAACGTTATTCATTATAAAAGCAAATTTAAAAAGAAAAAGAAAGTTAATGACAGCAAATACTTGCAGCAAACCGACACCTCCCAATCATCGGACTCATAATCACCATAATAACTTGTATTGCGACACAAACTACAGCAGGAACAATCGAAATCAACCCAATAGAAAACAATCAAGGATTTATCTTGTTTGAATCTGGAACAATACAAATCCCCATCACCTTTATGCATCACTGTCTCACCATAAATATTACAGAAGTTGAAGAAACATTAATTAATATAATTAAACAATGTCAGAATTAAAAAATGCCACACAAATTAAATATTTAACCGAGAAAATGGAAAGAGAAATAAATGGCATACGCATCTCAAAACGAAACAAACGAGGACTGTCTAACTTTGTAGGTTCCACATTAAGATATCTTTTTGGCACATTAGGCGAAGACGACAGACAACATATTGAACAACAAATTTCGACTCTATCACAAGACACAGTACAGGTCATCACTCTAAACCACGTTATTGACAGTCTCAAAAATGGCATAGAAATAATTAACAACCAGTCCAATTCTTTGAAAAAGGCACAAAAATTTAATCTATTAATATTTAATATTGAACATTTTACCGAATATATCGAAGACATTGAAATGGGTTCACAACTAACACGACTAGGAATATTTAATCATAAACTACTAAAACATGAAAATATTGGCAACATTAATTACAAAAACATAAAAACTTCCGCTTGGTATAACGTACCTACTAATGAAATATTCCTAATGTCCCACATTCCTATGAATTCAATTGAACGACCAACTTTCATCATTGCACCTTACCCCGACAATAATGGCCATATTAAGGAAAATATTGAAGGCAAATTCTACTCACAAAACAACTACGTTCTAAATACACTAACAAATAATATTGTCAAAGACCATTGCATAGCTAACATAATAAAACACAAAACACCAACTTGTACCTTTCAAAAATATCGTAAACAATATACTTATAACCTGGAATATGACCAGAGGAAAACTTTATCACAATTGTAACGGTCAAGAGATTTATATTAAAATAATAAAATTATAAAAATATCCAACTGCACAGCAGAATTAAAACAAATTACAATATCTAATAGTATTCAACAATACACAAATGTAATATTTACTGAACACAATGTAACAAAAATCGAACCAATGTCACACATAGAAATTAAGGAAATGATTTTGGTAAACAATAAGAGTAACACAATTTACAAAAACATACCAATAATCTTCATATCTGTTTTAGTTTTAATTTACATATTTTACTTTTATATGAAATGTAAAACAGCGCGACACAAAATTATTATCTCTTACCTAAAACCAAGTAAAACCACTAACAAAAATATCGAAAAAGAAACAGAGACAAAAACAGAAATAGCTGAAATTGCAAATCCAGTACCACACTTATATCCAGAAATAATCGCTTGAGGACAAGCTAATATCTAAAAGGTGGGGGAGTGACATATTCATTTCTTCATACGACATACTCACTCTTCATATAAAAAAGCTAAAGCCGATCTTTTGGAAAGCTTCACTCTCCAAAAGCCTCATAAATAACATTCCCCCAAGATACAAACCGCTGAACGGTAACGAGCTTAATGATCTGTTAAGCTTGACATATAAAGCTAAGTAGAACTTAAAAGGCTTATGTTAATCCTCTGTAAAAGGTTTGCTGGGCCGAAAGAAATTAGTTGTAAATTAGTTCTTAACTGACCTCTGGTGAAACTTATTCAAATAAATATCATAAAAAAGGAAAATTTTTTTTTTTCATTAAATCTATCACCAAAAAAGTTTATTTTATATACCTTCTGAGAGCCCATAAACCAGAGAAGACCGGAAGTTCCGTGGATGTTATTGCTTAAATCTGCGTTGGTGCTGTCGATGTATTCTTAGGATAACTTTTATGTAACAACTAAAGTACATTTTCGAGATAGAATTAATTTATTCTTTGTGTCATTCATTGGACATTACATTTTGCTAGCTCTTGGCCACGTTATAGTTTATTATAATTTAAAACTTATATCCATTATGTTTAATATAATTCCCAGTTTGCATGGTTTAATTTGCATTATATATACCTCTGAGAGCCCATACACCAGAGAGGACGGGATGCTATTGCTCAAATCTGCGTTAGTGCTGGCGATGTATTCTTAGGAGAACAAAACAAGGCAGGTTTGTAGTTTAAGAAATTACTAATAATTTTAAAATAAGTACATCCGTTTTTTTATATTCGAAATTAAATTCAATCGACATTAAATATTAATAAAAGAATTATCGACAAATAATTTGCAATATGAATTGTCCACAAATGGCCGATAAATATGCATAAAAACAATATGCTATGTTGAACACTTACTTTGCTGCATAAAAACATTTATCATATTGAATATTTATGGATAACTTTCATCTAACAACTAAAGTACATTTTGGAGATAGAATTCATTTATTCTTGGTGCCATGCATTGGACATTACATTTTGCTACCTCTTGGCAACGTTATCGTTTATTATAATTTAAAACTTATATCCATTATGTTTAATATAATTCCCAACTTCCCAACGACCGGAAGTTCCGTGGATGTTATTGCTTAAATCTGCGTTGGTGCTGGCGATGTATTTTTAGGAGCGTCCAGGATGTTGTGAATCAAGGACCAAAACAAGGCAGGTTCACATTGTAAGAAATTAAGTACATATGTTTTTTTGATACTGGAAATTAAATTCAATCGATTTAAAATATTAATCAAAGAATTATAGACAAATAATTCGCAATATGAATTGTCAACAAATGGACGATAAATATGCTATGTTAAACACTTAATTTGCCGCATAAAAATATTTATCATATAGAATATTTATGGATAACTTCCATCTAATAACTAAAGTACATTTTTTTTTTTTAATTTTAATTATTGGAATTAAACAAGTTTACTGCTACCTATGTGGCAGCTTTACCAGGTTTTACATAAATTTCTACAGCATAGGCATATGCAATATATACATTACTTTACAAATTAAGATCATGTGGGTGGAATCTTTTCAGCCGTCTTTTTCTCAGGGGATGGATAAGCCTTCTCGCCAGGGTGTTGGGGTGGGAACCGAGTCGCCGCATGTATCTTTCCGCATGGGTCCTCAGTACATCGCCTATCTTTGGAATATTAAGATCCCTTTCGATATCTCTGGTTCTCATGTACCAGGGGGAATTACATAGTGATCTAACGACCTTACTTTGAGCAACTCTTATTTTGTTCAGATTAGTTCTGGCCGTAATTCCGTATACTTGCAACGCATACTTCCAAATTGGGGTCAGGATGGATTTATACAGGCGAACTTTATTTGCCAATGAGAGTTTGTTTCTCGGCGAAAAGAGCCACGACATTTTTGCAGCCTTTGAAAGTACTGCTTTCTTGATCATCGTCGTATGCCTTTGAAACGTTAGTCCTCTGTCCAAAATCACCCCGAGGTATTTGTAGAAGGTCTCGTGTCGAAGTGTGGAGCCGAGCATGAAAATTCCTGAGCAGTTCAAGGACCTTTTTGTGAATGTGACGCAAGCACATTTGCTGCAATTAATGCCGATATTCCATTTCGTTGCCTACCCCTCGAAGGCCATAACGTATTCCTGTAAGCCCCTGGTTGCATCACTCATGCTTGTACTTCTGACCATCACCGCGGTGTCATCCGCATAGGTTGCAATGAGAACGTTTTCGTCTTCAACTTCTGTACAGCACCAGGAATCCGGCATATCGGAGGTATACAGCGAATAAAGAGTCGGGCCTAAAACACTGCCTTGGGGTACACCTGCTGAGATTGTACGCGTAGACGATTTGTCGCCATCGACAACCACACTGAACTGTCTGTTCGATAGAAAGCTTTTGATAAGAAGAACTAGCTGTGGCGTCAAAAGGGTCTTAAGTTTACTTAGAAGACCATCATGCCATACTCTATCAAAGGCTTGTTGTATATCCATGAATACAGCGGTTGTATACATTTTGTCCTCCATTGCCTCCAAAGCAAAGTTTGTCACTCGGTGCAGCTGTTCTGGAGTGCCATGACTTTTTCGGAAACCGAACTGCCACTTTGGAATAGCTTGGCTCACTCTTGGAAGTTTGAGGATGCGCTCTAGTATTACCCTTTCCAACATTTTCCCTAGCGCGGGTAGAAGACTAATGGGCCTATATTCATCTACTTCAGTGGGTTGCTTTCCAGGCTTCGGAATCATCGTTATGATTGCCGATTTCCATTTGTTTGGAAAGTGTCCCAGCCTTAGGGCGCTATTAAACAATAGGACTACGAAAAGTACAGCTTTGATGGAAAGGAGATTAAGCGTCCTGTTGTCTAGGAGGTCCTCACCAGGCGATTTTTTAGGTTTGAGCATTTTAATCTGCGTTACTACCTCTTCCAAAGTAACAGGATTTGTGGGGAGGGCCATTTGAAAAGGTTGGTCCAAGAGTGTTTGCACCCTGTTTCGGTGTTCTGCCGGAGTAAGATTCAATGGCTTAAATCTATCCTCTAAACTGCTTGCAAAGATATCGGCCTTCTCCTGACTGGAGCCGCACCAACCACCAGCCTTTGGAATAACTTGTCTTTTAAGGTTATTCGTGAGTTTCCACAGCGAGTAGTTAGTCGATGCATCAGGACTTGCATTTTCCAGCATTTGGTCAAAGTGGTCTTGTTTGTTTTTCACCAGAACTTTGTTAAGACGATTTGATAACCTTCTGTAAATGTTGTGGGCGCGTGCGTCTCCTGTTCTGGAAAATTCCTGTCTAGCTCTTCGTTTGAGCTGTATGAGCTGTATGAGTAGGAGAATTTCTGCTTCCTGGTGTAGCAAGTGCCGCATCCACGTTAATTGTGTCCATGAACGTCACTATAGCATCTTCGATGTCTTCTGGATAATTTATGTCGATGTTTAGGTTAATGCTTCTGTCTAGGACATTCCTAAATGTTTCGACAGAGGAGCCGGGAGCTAGTAAGGATTTCTTTCTGGATTTATATTGGGGAGTGTGGCTTAATGTTGCAACTAAGGGTAGGTGATCCGAAGATAGATCGTATTTTGTTTCAATTGAAAGTTTATTTATTGGCACCCCATTTACGACAAAAAAGTCCAAAGCTGTTGTCGTCAGTATAGTGTTAGATGAGTAAAAGGTAGGTTCACCTGTAGCTAGAACTTCGCTAGAACTAGTTACGATAGCCTCTTGTAGTCGTTTTCCTCGACTGCATGCCCTTAGGTTGCCCCACCATTGATGCTTTGCATTGTAATCCCCTCCTGCAATACACTTGGGGCCCAATGTGATAAGTAGCTGATCAAAGTTGTTTTTAGTCCAAGTCTTATTTGTTACATGGATGATTGGCATACTATTGTTCATAGCCTGGAGTGTATACTTTTAGTCCAGGGCGCATATGATTTCCAGTAATTAGCATGATGTATATAGAGTGGTCAATAAGAAAAAGTCGAAGTTCTTCATTCTTCTGTACTAACCCTCTTGCGTTCCATAAGCCGATTTTTAGGTTTGAGACTATCATTTTTTCGAAATCAGAACGTGGACTAGATCACGAAAAGCTTTGTTGGACTCAATTGTTTCCATGACTAATTTAAATAGTTGATTCAATCTTGCGTTAATGTCCAAGATTGCCTTCTAGAGGATGGCAAGGTTCCTCTTAGAGTTGTATTGCTCCCCAGTACTTTGAGTGATTGTGTTCCTAGCTGGAACGCTGTAGTTGTTTTCAGCTTTAGTTCTTGTCATGTCAGCATAGAAAACTCCATTTCTGACAGCTGACGTCGACGCGTATTGTACATGGCGGATTTCATTATCTCTGTTAATGGTGTAGTTGGGTGGTCTCGGCCCTGGCTTTAATTTTTTACTCAATTCTATTCTGACTTTGCAGCCTTTAAAACTGGCAGGGTGATTCTCCATGCAGTTTGCACATACGTATTGATTGTTTAGGTGTGTCTCACATGATTTTGAACCGGTAGGATGCTCTCCCGCACAATTCCCGCAAACTGGGCTTTTATGACAGCAATTGCGCGTGTTGCCAAAATTTTGGCAATTGTAACATTGAGCTATGTCCTTGTTGCGAGCAGCCCTCTCCACTGTAACCCTGTGCCTTCCAATACGGTTTACTTTTAGAGACTCGGCCACATTCGGAGTCGGCTTAAGATTGACAAAGAACAGATTTTGTCTAGTTTGTGCATTAGTGGCTTCTTCGTCGTCGTTTCCACCAGCCAAGATTTCATTCCAGCGAGGCTTCCTTGGGGAGTAGATGTTCAGTACAACGAAGCCTTTGCCTGTGAAGCAAGCAGCGCTCTATTTCTTCTCTTGGGACAGTTGAGTGTATGTTCCTCGCGGAGTTGATGATACCAAAACTGGCAATTCAGGGCAGCCAAGCTACGGACCACACTTCTGAATGACGTTGCAACTGCTGTGTAGACTCGAGAGATTCCTGATCTGGAAGTACGTATGTCATATTTACCTTCAGCGATTATCTGGTTGAGGGTGCTTTCTAGCTTACTGATACTGTTAACATTTGGAACACATATTATAGGAGGTTTTGGAGCTGCCGTTTGACGCGGCTGGTCATTATTTGAGTTGTCGGCGCTAAATTCAATTGATTCCTCATTAGTCTCCAAATCTTCGGTAAGGCTTATTTCTTTAGCTAAAGGTGCGAAACGGTTGTTGCGCAGACTAGTTGAGGGCGAAGCTTGTCTTGTTTTTCCCATAGACGCTCGGGAGATGGTTTCTTTGCTTTTTTCAATAATGTAGGATCTTTTCCAGAATCGGTAGGGTTCCGCTTCCTGCATCCAGAAGGGGGCGGGTCTGAAACGAGCACCCCAGACGGGGAACCTCTGGTGAAGTAGTATAACCTGTGGACATACTTATTACAGAGGAATTAACTGAAGCAGTACTTGTGGAAGCTCCCACAGTGTATGTTGATGTTGAACAAACAAGAGAAGTGGTAACTGTATTTGTTACTGTTGAAGCAGAGCTGGTTTTACCAAGACTTGCTTGTGAAAGGCCAATAGAATCGTATTGCCTTGAGGCAATCATAGCTCGTATCTCTGCTGGAGTGTGTCCAGCGATTTTCTTCATCCTCTCGAATCCGTTCAGCTCTTCCGAGAGCGGCTGATTAGAAGGGGTGTTTTTATACATTTAATAATTAACTAAATTTTCAACTCGGAAAAAATAGAAATCATATGCATTGACATCAAAACGTGGAGACAAAAGTTTTACAAAAGACGATCGGAAGTTCCGTGGATGTTATTGCTTAAATCTGCGTCGGTGCAGGCGATGTATTTTTAGGAGCGTCCAGGATGTTGTGAATCGAGGTCCAAAACTAGGCATGTTCGCATTGCAAGGAATTAAGTACATCTGTTCTTTTGATGTTCGAAATTAAATTCAATCGACTTAAAATATATAAGTTTGTTTCGATTTTTTACGTGGTTGCACGATTTATCCAGCGTCCTCGTATTTCTCCAAGTGAACCGAATGTTTTGCCCCGCACGGTTTTCGGCTTTTCCAAGAGCTTTACATGCCACTTGGCCACATTGAGGAGGTAAAAACATGTTTGATTGTCTCTTAAACGTTTCATCGAGCTAGAGCTCAGAGCTAGTCCTCTGCGCCCTTCAAAAATCCCACTCGAAGCAAAAGCACATGGACAACTACACTAAAATCAACGAGCACATCGCTCCAAGTTCCATGATGAGCACCAAACACATAAGCTACGAATTCAGACTTCACACCCCAAGTTACTAATCAACCGCAAAAATGGAGCAAGCCACATTTTCACAACATTTTGGAAGGTTGGTGATGTTCCAGTAAAGCTGGTTAACTACCTTGATTTGCGCGGAAAACGTTGTCCAAAATACCAAAAGGAAAGAAGATAAAACGATGATATAATTTGTTACGAGTACCACTTTTTTTACGCGTAATCCGTCGCCCCTTAACTTTGTCTAAATCGATTATTATTTTTTTATTTGTTTCCTCGCTCAATACAGCGACCACGGTGTTTTTGTTCCGATCGTCACATTTATTCAGGCAGATATATTACTCTGGGCTGAATTCCAGGCTGTCTTACAAGATCGTCATCGAAAGCTTGAGGCGATTGAAGATATTTAAGTTAAACGCTCAAGCCAGAGCACTGCGGACTGGCAATAGCTCGCGGGCGATTTAGACCTTTAAAAATAGTGTGACGGTAACTCTACAATCCTAAAGTTACTAATCAACCGCAAAAATGGAGCAAGCAACATTCTCACAACATTTTGGAAGGTTGAGGATGTTCCAGTGAAGCTGGTTAACTACCTATATTTGCAAGGACAACTTTATATACCAAAAGGAACGAAGATAAACGATGACAAAATTTGTTACGAGTACCACATTTTTCACGCGTAATCCGTCACCCCTTACCTTTGTCTAAATCGATTAATTCCGATTGTTATATTTTTATTTTTTCTCGCTCAATACAGCGACCCCGGTGTTTTTGTTTCGATCGTCACATTTTTTCACGCGTTGTCCTGCGCATCCACATCCTGTCTAAAGTGATGCGATAATTTGGTTCTTACCTTTGTTCGCTATTGGTTGAACGATTTATTAAGCGTCCCAAATATATAAGTATGTTTCGATTTTTTACGTGGTTGCACGATTTATCCAGCGTCCCCGTATTTGTCCAAGTGGACCGAATGGTTTGCCCCGCACGGTTTTCGGCTTTTTCAAGAGCTTTATAAGCCAATTGGCCACATTAAGGAGGTAAAAACATTTTGATTGTCTCCTCTGCGCCTTTCACAAATCCCACTCTAAGCAAAAGCACATCGACAACTACACCAAAATCAACGAGCACATCGCTCCAAGTTCCACGATCAGCACCAAACACAAAACCAACGAATTCATACTTCACACCCCAAAGTACTATCAACCGCAAAAATGGAGCAAGCAACATTCTCGCAACATTTTGGAAGGTTGAGGATGTTCTAGTAAAGCTGGTAAGCTGGTTAACTACCTCGATTTGCGCGAAAAACGTTGTCCAATATACCAGAAGGAAAGAAGATAACGATAAAACGATGATATAATTTGTTACGAGTACCACATTTTTTACGCGTAATCCGTCGCCCCTTACCATTGTCTAAATCGATTATTAATTTTTTATTTGTTTCCTCGCTCAATACAGCGACCCCGGTGTTTTTGTTCCGATCGTCACATTTATTTTTGCAGATATATTACTCTGTGCTGAATTCCAGGCTGTCTTACAAGATCGTCATCGAAAGCTTGAGGCAATTGAAGATATTTAAGTTAAACGCTCAAGCCAGAGCAATAGCTCGCGGGCGATTTAGACCTTTAAAAATAGTGTGACGGTAACTCTACAATCCTGTAAACTTTGTACGTAAGAAAACTATCCATCCCAAGTAGAGCGGCAAAAATATATAATACAGCAGATTTAGTGTTTAAGCTGTATTGCCAGAACGCATCTTCTTAGGGATTACACCAGCACGCATTACTGCATTACTTACAGAGGAAGCCACAACACACTCATGCACCGAAATTGGACTCCACCAATCCAATCAGAGGTCAATCCTGACCACCACCCCCGTATACACCTTTAACCACCAGGAAGATATAAAGCCCACTCCATTATTGCAGAACGCTTGTTTAACTTGTTTAACTTGCATTTTAAATCTACCCATGCTTAAGGCTTCACCTTTGCGGCTAAGACCAGAAAGCGTCAACTCAACATATGTTCTCCCGTCAAGCCCCACATCCAATTTAAAACTTCTGCATATATAGTGCCACAACTGGACAAGAATCTACAATCCTGTTCTTTACCTGTAGAATCTTTAAAGCATATGCAGCCTTTGCAACTAGCAGACCCAAATTTCTTCATTTATTCAGGCGTTGTCCACATCCTGTCTAAAGTGATGCGATAATTTGGATCTTAAATTACTTTTGTGCGATTTATTGAGCGAACCTGTATAACTCTAAATCGAAAAACCTTAGCTTTCGATTAATTTGGGTATCTGCTTTATCACGCGACTCCAGTTAAATTTTTTTTTAAATACGGAATATTTCAATCGATCCAACGGGTTGCACGCTTATCCAGCGACCCAATATATATTGTTTCGATCTTGGTTGCACGATTTATCCAGCGTCCCGATATATAAGTTGTTTTGATTCAATTGGTTGAACGATTTTCCAGCGTCCCAAGTATATACGTTTGTTTCAATTTTTTTTACGTGGTTGCACGATTTATCCAGCGTCCCCGTATTTCTCCAAGTGAACCGAATGTTTTGCCCCGCACGGTTTTCCGCTTTTCCAAGAGCTTTACATGCCACTTGGCCACATTGAGGAGGTAAAAAAATGTTTGATTGTCTCTTAAACGTTTTATCGAGTTAGAGCCTAGAGCTAGTCCTCTGCGCCCTTCAAAAATCCCACTCGAAGCAAAAGCACATGGACAACTACACTAAAATCAACGAGCACATCGCTCCAAGTTCCACGATCAGCACCAAACACAAAAGCTACGAATTCAGACTTCACACCCCAAGTTACTAATCAACCGCAAAAATGGAGCAAGCAACATTCTCACAACATTTTGGAAGGTTGAGGATGTTCCAGTAAAGCTGGTTAGCTGGTTAAATACCTCGATTTGCGCGGAAAACGTTGTCCAAAATACCAAAAGGAAAGAAGATAACAATAAAACGATGATATAATTTGTTACGAGTACCACTTTTTTTACGCGTAATCCGTCGCCCCTTACCTTTGTCTAAATCGATTATTATTTTTTTATTTGTTTCCTCGCTCAATACAGCGACCACGGTGTTTTTGTTCCGATCGTCACATTTATTCAGGCAGATATATTACTCTGGGCTGAATTCTAGGCTGTCTTACAAGATCGTCATCGAAAGCTTGAGGCGATTGAAGATATTTAAGTTAAACGCTCAAGCCAGAGCACTGCGGACTGGCAATAGCTCGCGGGCGATTTAGACCTTTAAAAATAGTGTGACGGTAACTCTACAATCCTGTAAACTTTGTTCGTAAGAAAACTATCCAACCCAAGTAGAGCGGCAAAAATATATAAAACAGCAGATTTAGTGTTTAAGCTGTATTGCCAGAACGCATCTTCTTAGGGATTACACCAGCACGCATTACTGCATTACTTACAGAGGAAGCCACAACACACTCATGCACCGAAACTGGACTCCACCAGTCTAATCAGAGGTCAATCCTGACCACCACCCCCGTATACACCTTTAACCACCAGGAAGATATAAAGCCCACTCCATTAACAAATCAACCGAATGTGCAAACGTTTCTATATTTAAACACTCAAGGGGTCCTCATCAGCACGACTTTATGGTAATTAAATACTCAGCACACGCACTTATTGACTCGGGTTCGGAGGCAACCTTAACCTTTATTTCAGAACGCTTGTTTAACTTGCTTAAGTTGCATTTTAAATCTACCCACGCTTAAGGCTTCTTTTTTGCGGCTAAGCCCAGTAGGCGTCAACTCAACATAGGTTCTCCCGTCAAGTCCCACATCTAATTTAAAACTTCTGCATATAAAGTGCCACAACTGGACAAGAATCTACAATCCTGTACTTTACCTGTAGAATCTTTAAAGCATATGCAGCCTTTGCAACTAGCAGACCCAAATTTCTTCATTTATTTAGGCGTTGTCTTCATCCTGTCTAAGTGACTGGCAATAGCTCGCGGGCGATTTAGACCTTTAAAAATAGTGTGACGGTAACTCTACAATCCTGTAAACTTTGTTCGTAAGAAAACTATCCAACCCAAGTAGAGCGGCAAAAATATATAAAACAGCAGATTTAGTGTTTAAGCTGTATTGCCAGAACGCATCTTCTTAGGGATTACACCAGCACGCATTACTGCATTACTTACAGAGGAAGCCACAACACACTCATGCACCGAAACTGGACTCCACCAGTCTAATCAGAGGTCAATCCTGACCACCACCCCCGTATACACCTTTAACCACCAGGAAGATATAAAGCCCACTCCATTAACAAATCAACCGAATGTGCAAACGTTTCTATATTTAAACACTCAAGGGGTCCTCATCAGCACGACTTTATTTAAATACTCAGCACACGCACTTATTGACTCGGGTTCGGAGGCAACCTTAACCTTTATTTCAGAACGCTTGTTTAACTTGCTTAAGTTGCATTTTAAATCTACCCACGCTTAAGGCTTCTTTTTTGCGGCTAAGCCCAGTAGGCGTCAACTCAAAATAGGTTCTCCCGTCAAGTCCCACATCTAATTTAAAACTTCTGCATATAAAGTGCCACAACTGGACAAGAATCTACAATCCTGTACTTTACCTGTAGAATCTTTAAAGCATATGCAGCCTTTGCAACTAGCAGACCCAAATTTCTTCATTTATTTAGGCGTTGTCTACATCCTGTCTAAAGTGATGCGATAATTTGGTTCTTACTTTTACTTTTATTTTTGTGCGATTTATTTAGCGACCCTGTATAACTCTAAATCAACAAACCTTAGCTTTCGATTAATTTGGATGTCTACTTTATCACGCGACTCCAGTTATATTTTTCCAAATACGGAATAGTTCAATCAACGGGTTGCACGCTTATCCAGCGTCCCAAATATATAAGTTTGTTTCGATTTTTTACGTGGTTGCACGATTTATCCAGCGTCCCCGTATTTTTCCAAGTGAACCGAATGTTTTGCCCCGCACGGTTTTTGGCTTTTCCAAGAGCTTTACATGCCACTCGGCCACATTGAGGAGGTAAAAACACGTTTGATTGTCTCTTAAACGTTTCATCGAGTTAGAGCCTAGAGCTAGTCCTCTGCGCCCTTTAAAAATCCCACTCGAAGCAAAAGCACATGGACAACTACACTAAAATCAACGAGCACATCGCTCCAAGTTCCACGATCAGCACCAAACACAAATGCTACGAATTCAGACTTCACACCCCAAGTTACAAATCAACCGCAAAAATGGAGCAAGCAACATTCTCACAACATTTTGGAAGGTTGAGGATGTTCCAGTGAAGCTGGTTAGCTGGTTAACTACCTCGATTTGCAAGGAAAACGTTGTCCAATATACCAAAAGGAAAGAAGATAACGTTAAAACGATGATATAATTTGTTACGAGTACCACATTTTCTACGCGTAATCCGTCGCCCCTTACCGTTGTCTAAATCGATTAATTCCGATTATTATATTTTTATTTTTTCTCGCTCAATACAGCGACCCGGTGTTTTTGTTTCGATCGTCACATTGTTTCACGCGTTGTCCTGCGCGTCCACATCCTGTCTAAAGTGATGCGATAATTTGGCTTTTCCAAGAGCTTTATAAGCCAATTGGCCACATTGAGGAGGTAAAACATTTTGATTGTCTCCTCTGCGCCTTTCACAAATCCCACTCTAAGCAAAAGCACATCGACAACTACACTAAAATCAACGAGCACATCGCTCCAAGTTCCACGATCAGCACCAAACACAAAACCAACGAATTCAGACTTCACCCCCCAAGTGACTATCAACCGCAAAAATGGAACAAGCAACATTCTCACAACATTAAGGAAGGTTGAGGATGTTCCAGTAAAGCTGGTTAGCTGGTTAACTACCTCGTTTTGCGCGGAAAACGTTGTCCAATATACCAAAAGGAAAGAAAATAACGATAAAACGATGATATAATTTGTTACGAGTACCACATTTTTTAAGCGTAATCCGTCGCCCCTTACCTTTGTCTAAATCGATTATTAATTTTGTATTTGTTTCCTCGCTCAATACAGCGACCCCGGTGTTTTTGTTCCGATCGTCACATTTATTCTGGCAGATATATTACTCTGGGCTGAATTCCAGGCTGTCTTACAAGTCGTCATCGAAAGCTTTAGGCGATTGAAGATACTTAAGTTAAACGCTTAAGCCAGAGCACTGCGGACTGGCAATAGCTCGCGGGCAATTTAGACCTTTAAAAATAGTGTGACGGTAACTCTACAATCCTGTAAACTTTGTTCGTAAGAAAACTATCCAACCCAAGTAGATCGTAAAACTATATAAAACAGAAGATTTAGGGATTACACCAGCACGCATTACTGCATTACTTACAGAGGAAGCCACAACACACTCATGCACCGAAATTGGACTCCACCAGTCCAATTAGAGGTCAATCCTGACCACCACCACCGTATACACCTTTAACCCCCAGGAAGAATAAAGCCCACTCCATTATTTCAGAACGCTTGTTTAACTTGTTTAACTTGCATTTTAAATCTACCCATGCTTAAGGCTTCACTTTTGCGGCTAAGCCCAGAAAGCGTCACCTCAACATAGGTTCTCCCGTCAAGCCCCACATCCAATTTAAAACTTCTGCATATAAAGTGCCACAACTGGACAAGAATCTACAATCCTGTACTTTACCTGTAGAATCTTTAAAGCATATGCAGCCTTTGCAACTAGCAAACCCAAATTTCTTCATTTATTCAGGCGTTGTCTACATCCTGTCTAAAGTGATGCGATAATTTGGTTCTTAAATTACTTTTGTGCGATTTATTGAGCGACCATGTATAACTCTAAATCAACAAACCTTAGCTTTCGATTAATTTGGGTGTCTGCTTTATCACGCGAATCCACTTGAATTTTTCCAAATACGGAATAGTTCAATCGATCCAACGTGTTGCACGCTTATCCAGCGACCCAATATATATTGTTTCCCGATATATAAGTTGTTTTGATCCAATTGGTTGAACGATTTATCCAGCGTCCCAGATATATAAGTTTGTTTCGATTTTTTACGTGGTTGCACGATTTATTCAGCGTCCCCGTATTTCTCCAAGTGAACCGAATGTTTTGCACCGCACGGTTTTCTGCTTTTCCAAGAGCTTTAAATGCCACTTGGCCACATTGAGAAGGTAAAAACATGTTTGATTGTCTCTTAAACGTTTCATCGAGTTAGAGCCTAGAGCTAGTCCTCTGCGCCCTTCAAAAATCCAACTCAAAGCAAAAGCACATTGACAACTACCCTAAAATCAACGAGCTCATCGCTCGAAGTTCCACGATCAGCACCAAACAAAAAAGCTACAAATTCAGACTTCACACCCCAACTTACTAATCAACCGCAAAAATGGAACAAGCAACATTCTCACAACATTTTGGAAGGTTGAGGATGTTCCAGTGAAGCTGATTAGCTGGTTAACTACCTTGATTTGCGCGGAAAACGTTGTTCAATATACCAAAAGGAAAGAAGATAACGATAAAACGATGATATAATTTGTTACGAGTACCACATTTTTACGCGTAATCCGTCGCCCCTTACCTTTGTCTAAATCGATTATTAATTTTTTATTTGTTTCCTTGCTCAATACAGCGACCCCGGCGTTTTTGTTCCGATCGTCACATTTATTCAGGCAGATATATTACTCTGGGCTGAATTCCAGGCTGTCTTACAAGATCGTCATCGAAAGCTCGAGGCGATTGAAGATATTTAAGTCAAACGCTCAAGCCAGAGCACTGCGGACTAACAATAGCTCGCGGGCGATCCAGACCTTTGAGAATAGTGTGACGGTAACTCCACAATCCTGTAAACATTGTTCGTAAGAAAACTATCCTACCCAAGTAGAGCGGCAAAAATATATAAAAGAGCAGATCTAGTGTTTAAGCTGTACTGACAGAACGGTCAATCCTGACCTCTGACTAACGGAGTTCGCAGATTGACGTACGTTTCAAAAACAAGAGGCTGCTGGTCAACAAAAATTGACACGTCTAACTGAGATTGCTTGCATATGTTTCTGTGCTTTGCCAAGTTGCCAAAAATAACTCTGTCCCTATGGAAACATACCCTTATGAGTAAGACAGATATATAACTCTGGGCTGAATTCGAGGCTATCTTACAAAATCGTCATCATATAATTTTTTTGTGTTAAAGCTGTATTGCCTTCTTTGGGATTACACCAGCACGCATTACTGAATTACTTACAGAGGAAGCCACGTAACACTCATGCACCGAAATGGCACTCCACCAGTCCAATCAGAGGTCAATCCTGACCACCACCCCCGTATACACTTTTAACCACCAGGAAGATATAAAGTCCACTCCATTAACAAATCAACCGAATGTACAAACGGTTCTAGATTGAAACACTCAAGGGGTCCTCATGAGTACGGCTTTAATCAAATACTCAGCACACGCAATTATTGACTTGGGTTCGGAGGCAACCTTAACCTTTATTTCAGAACGCTTGTTCAACTTGCTTAAGTTGCATTTTAAATCTACCCACGCTTAAGGCTTCTTTTTTGCGGCTAAGCCCAGTAGGCGTCAACTCAACATAGGTTCTCCCGTCAAATCCCACATCTAATTTAAAACTTCTGAATATAAAGTGCCACAACTGGACAAGAATCTACAATCCTGTACTTTACCTGTAGAATCTTTAAAGCATATGCAGCCTTTGCAACTAGCAGACCCAAATTTCTTCATTTATTTAGGCGTTGTCTACATCCTGTCTAAAGTGATGCGATAATTTGGTTCTTAAATTACTTTTGTGCGATTTATTTAGCGACCCTGTATAACTCTAAATCAACAAACCTTTGCTTTCGGATTAATTTGGGTGTCTACTTTATCACGCGACTCCAGTTATATTTTTCCAAATACGGAATAGTTCAATCAACGGGTTGCACGCTTATCCAGCGTCCCAAATATATAAGTTTGTTTCGATTTTTTACGTGGTTGCACGATTTATCCAGCGTCCCCGTATTTTTCCAAGTGGACCGAATGGTTTGCCCCGCACGGTTTTCGGCTTTTCCAAGAGCTTTACATGCCACTCGGCCACATTGAGGAGGTAAAAACACGTTTGATTGTCTCTTAAACGTTTCATCGAGTTAGAGCCTAGAGCTAGTCTCTGCGCCTTTAAAAATCCCACTTGAAGCAAAAGCACATGGACAACTACACTAAAATCAACGAGCACATCGCTCCAAGTTCCACGATCAGCACCAAACACAAAAAGCTACGAATTCAGACTTCACACCCAAGTTACAAATCAACCGCAAAAATGGAGCAAGCAACATTCTCACAACATTTTGGAAGGTTGAGGATGTTCCAGTGAAGCTGGTTAGCTGGTTAACTACCTCGATTTGCAAGGAAAACGTTGTCCAATATACCAAAAGGAAAGAAGATAACGTTAAAACGATGATATAATTGTTACGAGTACCACATTTTCTACGCGTAATCCGTCGCCCCTTACCGTTGTCTAAATCGATTAATTCCGATTATTATATTTTTATTTTTTCTCGCTCAATACAGCGACCCGGTGTTTTTGTTTCGATCGTCACATTGTTTCACGCGTTGTCCTGCGCGTCCACATCCTGTCTAAAGTGATGCGATAATTTGGTTCTTACTTTTGTTCGCTATTGGTTGAACGATTTATCAAGCGTCCCAAATATATACGTATGTTTCGATTTTTTACGTGGTTGCACGATTTATCCAGCGTCCCCGTATTTGTCCAAGTGGACCGAATGGTTTGCCCCGCACGGTTTTCGGCTTTTCCAAGAGCTTTATAAGCCAATTGGCCACATTGAGGAGTTAAAAACATTTTGATTGTCTTCTCTGCGCCTTTCACAAATCCCACTCTAAGCAAAAGCACATCGACAACTACACTAAAATCAACGAGCACATCGCTCCAAGTTCCACGATCAGCACCAAACACAAAACCAACGAATTCAGACTTCACCCCCCAAGTTACTATCAACCGCAAAAATGGAGCAAGCAACATTCTCACAACATTAAGGAAGGTTGAGGATGTTCCAGTAAAGCTGGTTAGCTGGTTTAACTACCTCGTTTTGCGCGGAAACGTTGTCCAATATACCAAAAGGAAAGAAGATAACGATAAAACGATGATATAATTTGTTACGAGTACCAATTTTTAAGTGTAATCCGTCGCCCCTTACCTTTGTCTAAATCGATTATTAATGTTTTATTTGTTTCCTCGCTCAATACAGCGACCCCGGTGTTTTTGTTCCGATCGTCACATTTATTCTGGCAGATATATTACTCTGGGCTAAATTCCAAGCTGTCTTACAAGATCGTCATCGAAAGCTTTAGGCGATTGAAGATATTTAAGTTAAACGCTTAAGCCAGAGCACTGCGGACTGGCAATAGCTCGCGGGCGATTTAGACCTTTAAAAATAGTGTGACGGTAACTCTACAATCCTGTAAACTTTGTTTGTAAGACAACTATCCATCCGAAGTAGAGCGCAAAAATATATAAAACAGCAGATTTAGTGTTTAGGCTGTATTGCCAGAACGCATCTTCTTAGGGATTACACCAGCACGCATTACTGCATTACTTACAGTCCAATTAGAGGTCAATCCTGACCACCACCCCCGTATACACCTTTAACCACCAGGAAGATATAAAGCCCACTCCATTATTTCAGAACGCTTGTTTAACTTGTTTAACTTGCATTTTAAATCTACCCATGCTTAAGGCTTCACTTTTGCGGCTAAGCCCAGAAAGCGTCACCTCAACATAGGTTCTCCCGTCAAGCCCCACATCCAATTTAAAACTTCTGCATATAAAGTGCCACAACTGGACAAGAATCTACAATCCTGTACTTTACCTGTAGAATCTTAAAGCATATGCAGCCTTTGCAACTAGCAGACCCAAATTTCTTCATTTATTCAGGCGTTGTCTACATCCTGTCTAAAGTGATGCGATAATTGGTTCTTAATTACTTTTGTGCGATTTATTGAGCGACCATGTATAACTATAAATCAACAAACCTTAGCTTTCGATTAATTTGGGTGTCTGCTTTATCACGCGAATCCAGTTATATTTTTTTCAAATACGGAATAGTTCAATCGATCCAACGTGTTGCACGCTTATCCAGCGACCCAATATATTATGTTTCGATCTTGGTTGCACGATTTATCCAGCGTCCCGATATATAAGTTGTTTTGATCAATTGGTTAAACGATTTATCCAGCGTCCCAGATATATAAGTTTGTTTCGATTTTTTACGTGGTTGCACGATTTATCCAGCGTCCCCGTATTTTTCCAAGTGAACCGAATGTTTTGCCCCGCACGGTTTTTGGCTTTTCCAAGAGCTTTACATGCCACTCGGCCACATTGAGGAGGTAAAAACACGTTTGATTGTCTCTTAACGTTTCATCGAGTTAGAGCCTAGAGCTAGTCCTCTGCGCCCTTTAAAAATCCCACTCTAAGCAAAAGCACATCGACAACTACACTAAAATCAACGAGCACATCGCTCCAAGTTCCACGATCAGCACCAAACACAAAACCAACGAATTCAAACTTCACCCCCCAAGTTACTATCAACCGCAAAAATGGAGCAAGCAACATTCTCACAACATTTTGGAAGGTTGAGGATGTTCCAGTAAAGCTGGTTAGCTGGTTAAATACCTCGTTTGCAAGGAAACGTTGTCCAATATACCAAAAGGAAAGAAGATAACGTTAAAACGATGATATAATTTGTTACCACATTTTTTAAGCGTAATCCGTCGCCCCTTACCTTTGTCTAAATCGATTATCAATTTTTTATTTGTTTCCTCGCTCAATACAGCGACCCCGGTGTTTTTGTTCCGATCGTCACATTTATTCTGGCAGATATATTACTCTGGGCTGAATTCCAGGCTGTCTTACAAGATCGTCATCGAAAGCTTGAGGCGATTGAAGATATTTAAGTTAAACGCTCAAGCCAGAGCACTGCGGACTGCCAATAGCTCGCGGGCGATTTAGACCTTTAAAAATAGTGTGACGGTAGCTCTACAATCCTGTAAACTTTGTTCGTAAGAAAACTATCCAACCCAAGTAGAGGGGCAATAATATATAAAACAGCAGATTTAGTGTTTAAGCTGTATTGCCAGAACGCATCTTCTTAGGGATTACACCAGCACGCATTACTGCATTACTTACAGAGGAAGCCACAACACACTCATGCACCGAAATTGCACTCCACCAGTCCAATCAGAGGTCAACCACCAGGAAGATATAAAGTCCACTCCATTAACAAATCAACCGAATGTGCAAACGTTTCTATACGACTTTAATTAAATACTCAGCACACGCACTTATTGACTCGGGTTCGGAGGCAACCTTAACCTTTATTTCAGAACGCTTGTTTAACATGCTTAACTTACATTTTAAATCTACCCATGCTTAAGGCTTTACCTTTGCTGCTAAGACCAGAAAGCGTCAACAACATATGTTCTCCCGTCAAGCCCCACATCCAATTTAAAACTTCTGGACAAGAATCTACAATCCTGTACTTTACCTGTAAAATCTTTAAAGTATATGCAGCCTTTGCAACTAGCAGACCCAAATTTCTTCATTTATTCAGGCGTTGTCCACATCCTGTCTTAAGTGATGCGATAATTTGGTTCTTAAATTACTTTTGTGCGATTTATTTAGCGACCCTGTATAACTCTAAATTAACAAACCTTAGCTTTCGATTAATTTGGGTGTCTACTTTATTACGCGACTCCAGTTATATTTTTCCAAATACGGAATAGTTCAATCGATCCAACGGGTTGCACGCTTATCCAGCGTCCCAAATATATAAGTTTGTTTCGATTTTTACGTGGTTGCACGATTTATCCAGCGTCCCCGTATTTCTCCAAGTGAACCGAATGTTTTGCCCCGCACGGTTTTTGGCTTTTCCAAGAGCTTTACATGCCACTTGGCCACATTGAGGAGGTAAAAACATGTTTGATTGTCTTTTAAACGTTTCATCGAGTTAGAGCCTAGAGCTAGTCCTCTGCGCCCTTCAAAAATCCCACTCGAAGCAAAAGCACATGGACAACTTTACTAAAATCAACGAGCACATTGCTCCAAGTTCCATGATGAGCACCAAACACATAAGCTACGAATTCAGACTTCACACCCCAAGTTACTAATCAACCGCAAAAATGGAGCAAGCCACATTTTCACAACATTTTGGAAGGTTGAGGATGTTCCAGTAAACTGGTTAGCTGGTTAACTACCTTAATTTGCGCGGAAAACGTTGTCCAAAATACCAAAAGGAAAGAAGATAACAATAAAACGATGATATAATTTGTTACGAGTACCCCTTTTTATACGCGTAATCCGTCGCCCCTTACCTTTGTCTAAATCGATTATTATTTTTTTATTTGTTTCCTCGCTCAATACAGCGACCACGGTGTTTTTGTTCCGATCGTCACATTTATTCAGGCAGATATATTACTCTGGGCTGAATTCCAGGCTGTCTTACAAGATCGTCATCGAAAGCTTGAGGCGATTGAAGATATTTAAGTTAAACGCTCAAGCCAGAGCACTGCGGACTGCCAATAGCTCGCGGGCGATTTAGACCTTTAAAAATAGTGTGACGGTAACTCTACAATCCTGTATACTTTGTTCGTAAGAAAACTATCCAACCCAAGTAGAGGGGCAATAATATATAAAACAGCAGATTTAGTGTTTAAGCTGTATTGCCAGAACGCATCTTCTTAGGGATTACACCAGCACGCATTACTGCATTACTTACAGAGGAAGCCACAACACACTCATGCACCGAAATTGCACTCCACCAGTCCAATCAGAGGTCAATCCTGACCACCACCCCCGTATACACCTTTATCCACCAGGAAGATATAAAGTCCACTCCATCAACAAATCAACCGAATGTGCAAACGTTTCTATATTTAAACACTCAAGGGGTCCTCATGAGTACGACTTTAATTAAATACTCAGCACACGCACTTATTGACTCAGGTTCGGAGGCAACCTTAACCTTTATTTCAGAACGCTTGTTTAACTTGCTTAACTTGCATTTTAAATCTACCCATGCTTACGGCTTCACCTTTGCGGCTAAGCCCAGAAAGCGTCAATTCAACATATGTTCTCCCGTCAAGCCCCACATCCAATTTAAAACTTCTGCATATATAGTGCCACAACTGAAACAGGATCTACAATCATGTACTTTACCTGTAGAATCCTTAAAGCATATGCAGCCTTTGCAACTAGCAGACCCAAATTTCTTCATTTATTCAGGCGTTGTCCACATCCTGTCTAAAGTGATGCGATAATTTGGTTCTTACTTTTGTTCGCTATTGGTTGAACGATTTATTAAGCGTCCCAAATATAGAAGTATGTTTCGATTTTTTACGTGGTTGCACGATTTATCCAGCGTCCCCGTATTTGTCCAAGTGGACCGAATGGTTTGCCCCGCACGGTTTTCGGCTTTTCCAAGAGCTTTATAAGCCAATTGGCCACATTGAGGAGTTAAAAACATTTTGATTGTCTTCTCTGCGCCTTTCACAAATCCCACTCTAAGCAAAAGCACATCGACAACTACACTAAAATCAACGAGCACATCGCTCCAAGTTCCACGATCAGCACCAAACACAAAACCAACGAATTCAGACTTCACCCCCCAAGTTACTATCAACCGCAAAAATAAAGCAAGCAACATTCTCACAACATTAAGGAAGGTTGAGGATGTTCCAGTAAAGCTGGTTAGCTGGTTAACTACCTCGTTTTGCGCGGAAAACGTTGTCCAATATACCAAAAGGAAAGAAGATAACTATAAAACGATGATATAATTTGTTACGAGTACCACATTTTTTAAGTGTAATCCGTCGCCCATTACCTTTGTCTAAATCGATTATTAATGTTTTATTTGTTTCCTCGCTCAATACAGCGACCCCGGTGTTTTTGTTCCAATCGTCACATTTATTCTGGCAGATATGTTACTCTGGGCTAAATTCCAAGCTGTCTTACAAGATCGTCATCGAAAGCTTTAGGCGATTGAACATATTTAAGTTAAACGCTTAAGCCAGAGCACTGCGGACTGGCAATAGCTCGCGGGCGATTTAGACCTTTAAAAATAGTGTGACGGTAACTCTACAATCCTGTAAACTTTGTTCGTAAGAAAACTATCCAACCCAAGTAGATCGCAAAACTATATAAAACAGAAGATTTAGGGATTACACCAGCACGCATTACTGCATTACTTACAGAGGAAGCCACAACACACTCATGCACCGAAATTGGACTCCACCAGTCCAATTAGACGTCAATCCTGACCACCACCACCGTATACACCTTTAACCACCAGGAAGATATAAAGCCCACTCCATTATTTCAGAACGCTTGTTTAACTTGTTTAACTTGCATTTTAAATCTACCCATGCTTAAGGCTTCACTTTTGCGGCTAAGCCCAGAAAGCGTCACCTCAACATAGGTTCTTCCGTCAAGCCCCACATCCAATTTAAAACTTCTGCATATAAAGTGCCACAACTGGACAAGAATCTACAATCCTGTACTTTACCTGTAGAATCTTTAAAGCATATGCAGCCTTTGCAACTAGCAGACCCAAATTTCTTCATTTATTCAGGCGTTGTCTACATCCTGTCTAAAGTGATGCGATAATTTGGTTCTTAAATTACTTTTGTGCGATTTATTGAGCGACCATGTATAACTCTAAATCAACAAACCTTAGCTTTCGATTAATTTGGGTGTCAGCTATATCACGCGAATCCACTTATATTTTTATATTTTGTTTCGATTTTTTACGTGGTTGCACGATTTATTCAGCGTCCCCGTATATCTCCAAGTGAACCGAATGTTTTGCACCGCACGGTTTTCGGCTTTTCCAAGAGCTTTAAATGCCACTTGGCCACATTGAGAAGGTAAAAACATGTTTGATTGTCTCTTAAACGTTTCATCGAGTTAGAGCCTAGAGCTAGTCCTCTGCGCCCTTCAAAAATCCAACTCAAAGCAAAAGCACATTGACAACTACCCTAAAATCAACGAGCTCATCGCTCGAAGTTCCACGAACAGCACCAAACAAAAAAGCTACAAATTCAGACTTCACACCCCAACTTACTAATCAACCGCAAAAATGGAGCAAGCCACATTTTCACAACATTTTGGAAGGTTGGGGATGTTCCAGTAAAGCTGGTTAACTACCTTGATTTGCGCGGAAAACTTTGTTCAATATACCAAAAGGAAAGAAGATAACGATAAAACGATGATATAATTTGTTACGAGTACCACATTTTTACGCGTAATCCGTCGCCCCTTACCTTTGTCTAAATCGATTATTAATTTTTTATTTGTTTCCTCGCTCAATACAGCGACCCCGTCGTTTTTTTTCCGATCGTCACATTTATTCAGGCAGATATATTACTCTGGGATGAATTCCAGGCTGTCTTACAAGATCGTCATCGAAAGCTCGAGGCGATTGAAGATATTTAAGTCAAACGCTCAAGCCAGAGCACTGCGGACTAACAATAGCTCGCGGGCGATCCAGACCTTTGAGAATAGTGTGACGGTAACTCCACAATCCTTCGTTCGTAAGAAAACTATCCTACCCAAGTAGAGCGGCAAAAATATATAAAAGAGCAGATCTAGTGTTTAAGCTGTACTGACAGAACGGTTAATCCTGACCTCTGACTAACGGAGTTGGCAGATTGACGTACGTTTCAAAAACGAGAGGCTGCTGGTCAACAAAAATTGACACGTCTAACTGAGATTGCTTGCATATGTTTCTGTGCTTTGCCAAGTTGCCAAAAATAACTCTGTCCCTATGGAAACAATCCCTTATGAGTAAGACAGATATATAACTCTGGGCTGAATTCGAGGCTATCTTACAAAATCGTCATCATATAATTTTTTTGTGTTAAAGCTGTATTGCCTTCTTTGGGATTACACCAGCACGCATTACTAAATTACTTACAGAGGAAGCCACATAACACTCATGCACCGAAATGGCACTCCACCAGTCCAATCAGAGGTCAATCCTGACCACCACCCCCGTATACACTTTTAACCACCAGGAAAATATAAAGTCCACTCCATTAACGTGCAAACGTTTCTATATTTAAACACTCAAGGGGTCCCCATGAGTACGACTTTAATTAAATACTCAGCACACGCACTTATTGACTCGGGTTCGGAGGCAACCTTAACCTTTATTTCAGAACGCTTGTTTAACATGCTTAACTTGCATTTTAAATCTACCCATGCTTAAGGCTTCACCTTTGCGGCTAAGACCAGAAAGCGTCAACTCTCCCGTCAAGCCCCACATCCAATTTAAAACTTCTGCATATATAGTGCCACAACTGGACAAGAATCTACAATCCTGTACTTTACCTGTAAAATCTTTAAAGCATATGCAGCCTTTGCAACTAGCAGACCCAAATTTCTTCATTTATTCAGGCGTTGTCCACATCCTGTCTAAAGTGATGCGATAATTTGGTTCTTAAATTACTTTTGTGCGATTTATTTAGCGACCCTGTATAACTCTAAATCAACAAACCTTAGCTTTCGATTAATTTGGGTGTCTACTTTATTACGCGACTCCAGTTATATTTTTCCAAATACGGAATAGTTCAATCGATCCAACGGGTTGCACGCTTATCCAGCGTCCCAAATATATAAGTTTGTTTCGATTTTTTACGTGGTTGCACGATTTATCCAGCGTCCCCGTATTTCTCCAAGTGAACCGAATGTTTTGCCCCGCACGGTTTTTGGATTTTCCAAGAGCTTTACATGCCACTTGGCCACATTGAGGAGGTAAAAACATGTTTGATTGTCTTTTAAACGTTTCATCGAGTTAGAGCCTAGAGCTAGTCCTCTGCGCCCTTCAAAAATCCCACTCGAAGCAAGAGCACATGGACAACTTTACTAAAATCAACGAGCACATTGCTCCAAGTTCCATGATGAGCACCAAACACATAAGCTACGAATTCAGACTTCACACCCCAAGTTACTAATCAACCGCAAAAATGGAGCAAGCCACATTTTCACAACATTTTGGAAGGTTGAGGATGTTCCAGTAAACTGGTTAGCTGGTTAACTACCTTAATTTGCGCGGAAAACGTTGTCCAAAATACCAAAAGGAAAGAAGATAACAATAAAACGATAATATAATTTGTTACGAGTACCACTTTTTTTACGCGTAATCCGTCGCCCCTTACCTTTGTCTAAATTGATTATTATTTTTTTATTTGTTTCCTCGCTCAATACAGCGACCACGGTGTTTTTGTTCCGATCGTCACATTTATTCAGGCAGATATATTACTCTGGGCTGAATTCCAGGCTGTCTTGCAAGATCGTCATCGAAAGCTTGAGGCGATTGAAGATATTTAAGTTAAACGCTTAAGCCAGAGCACTGCGGACTGGCAATAGCTCGCGGGCGATTTAGACCTTTAAAAATAGTGTGACGGTAACTCTACAATCCTGTAAACTTTGTTCGCAAGAAAACTATCCATCCCAAGTAGAGCGGCAAAAATATATAAAACAGCAGATTTAGTGTTTAAACTGTATTGCCAGAACGCATCTTCTTAGGGATTACACCAACACGCATTACTGCATTACTTACAGAGGAAGCCACAACACACTCATGCACCGAAATTGCACTCCACCAGTCCAATCAGAGGTCAATCCTGACCACCACCCCCGTATACACCTTTAACCACCAGGAAGATATAAAGCCCACTCCATTAACAAATCAACCGAATGTGCAAACGTTTCTATATTTAAACACTCAAGGGGTCCTCATGAGTACGACTTTAATTAAATACTTAGCACACGCACTTATTGACTCGGGTTCGGAGGCAACCTTAACCTTTTTTCAGAACGCTTGTTTAACTTGCTTAACTTGCATTTTAAATCTACCCATGCTTAAGGCTTCTTTTTTGCGGCTAAGCCCAGTAGGCGTCAACTCAACATAGGTTCTCCCGTCAAGCCCCACATCCAATTTAAAACTTCTGCATATATAGTGCCACAACTGGAACAGGATCTACAATCATGTACTTTACCTGTAGAATCTTTAAAGCATAGGCAGCCTTTGCAACTAGCAGACCCAAATTTCTTCATTTATTCAGGCGTTGTTCACATCCTGTCTAAAGTGATGCGATAATTTGGTTCTTAAATTACTTTTGTGCGATTTATTGAGCGAACCTGTATAACTCTAAATCGAAAAACCTTAGCTTTCGATTAATTTGGGTATCTGCTTTATCACGCGACTCAAGTTATATTTTTCCAAATACGGAATAGTTCAATTGATCCAACGGGTTGCACGCTTATCCAGCGTCCCAAATATATAAGTTTGTTTCGATTTTTTACGTGGTTGCACGATTTATCCAGCGTCCCCGTATTTCTCCAAGTGAACCGAATGTTTTGCCCCGCACGGTTTTTGGCTTTTCCAAGAGCTTATATATATATTATATTTGGGACGCTGGATAAGCGTGCAACCCGTTGGATCGATTGAACTATTCCGTATTTGGAAAAATATAACTGGAGTCGCGTGATAAAGCAGATACCCAAATTAATCGAAAGCTAAGGTTTGTTGATTTAGAGTTATACAGGGTCGCTAAATAAATCGCACAAAAGTAATTTAAGAACCAAATTATCGCATCACTTTAGACAGGATGTGGACAACGCCTGAATAAATGAAGAAATTTGGGTCTGCTAGTTGCAAAGGCTGCATATGCTTTAAAGATTCTACAGGTAAATTACAGGATTGTAGATTCTTGTCCAGTTGTGGCACTATATATGCAGAAGTTTTAAATTGGATGTGGGGCTTGACGGGAGACGGGAGAACATACGTATGTTGAGTTGACGCTTTCTGGTCTTAGCCGCAAAGGTGAAGCCTTAAGCATGGGTAGATTTAAAATGCAAGTTAAACAAGTTAAACAAGTGTTCTGAAATAATGGAGTGGGCTTTATATCTTCCTGGTGGTTAAAGGTGTATACGGGGGTGGTGGTCAGGATTGACCTCTGATTGGACTGGTGGAGTCCAATTTCGGTGCATGAGTGTGTTGTGGCTTCCTCTGTAAGTAATGCAGTAATGCGTGCTGGTGTAATCCCTAAGAAGATGCGTTCTGGCAATACAGCTTAAACACTAAATCTGCTGTTTTATATATTTTTGCCGCTCTACTTGGGATGGATAGTTTTCTTGCGAACAAAGTTTACAGGATTGTAGAGTTACCGTCACACTATTTTTAAAGGTCTAAATCGCCCGCGAGCTATTGCCAGTCCGCAGTGCTCTGGCTTGAGCGTTTAACTTAAATATCTTCAATCGCCTCAAGCTTTCGATGACGATCTTGTAAGACAGCCTGGAATTCAGCCCAGAGTAATATATCTGCCTGAATAAATGTGACGATCGGAACAAAAACACCGTGGTCGCTGTATTGAGCGAGGAAACAAATAAAAAAATAATAATCGATTTAGACAAAGGTAAGGGGCGACGGATTACGCGTAAAAAAGTGGTACTCGTAACAAATTATATCATCGTTTTATTGTTATCTTCTTTCCTTTTGGTATTTTGGACAACGTTTTCCGCGCAAATCGAGGTATTTAACCAGCTAACCAGCTTTTCTGGAACATCCCCATCCTTCCAAAATGTTGTGAAAATGTGGCTTGCTCCATTTTTGCGGTTGATTAGTAACTTGGGGTGTGAAGTCTGAATTCGTAGCTTATGTGTTTGGTGCTGATCATGGAACTTGGAGCGATGTGCTCGTTGATTTTAGTGTAGTTGTCCATGTGCTTTTGCTTCGAGTGGGATTTTTGAAGGGCGCAGAGGACTGGCTCTGAGCTCTAACTCGATGAAACGTTTAAGAGACAATCAAACATGTTTTTACCTCCTCAATGTGGCCAAGTGTAAAGCTCTTGGAAAAGCCGAAAACCGTGCGGGGCAAAACATTCGGTTCACTTGGAGAAATACGAGGACGCTGGATAAATCGTGCAACCACGTAAAAAATCGAAACAAACTTATATATCTGGGACGCTGGATAAATCGTTCAACCAATTGGATCAAAACAACTTATATATCGGGACGCTGGATAAATCGTGCAACCAAGATCGAAACAATATATATTGGGTCGCTGGATAAGCGTGCAACACGTTGGATCGATTGAACTATTCCGTATTTGGAAAAATATAACTGGAGTCGCGTGATAAAGTAGACATCCAAATTAATCGAAAGCAAAGGTTTGTTGATTTAGAGTTATACAGGGTCGCTAAATAAATCGCACAAAAGTAATTTAAGAACCAAATTATCGCATCACTTTAGACAGGATGTGGACAACGCCTGAATAAATGAAGAAATTTGGGTCTGCTAGTTGCAAAAGCTGCATATGCTTTAAAGATTCTACAGGTAAAGTACAGGATTGTAGATTCTTGTCCAGTTGTGGCACTATATATGCAGAAGTTTTAAATTGGATGTGGGGCTTGACGGGAGAACATATGTTGAGTTGACGCTTTCTGGTCTTAGCCGCAAAGGTGAAGCCTTAAGCATGGGTAGATTTAAAATGCAAGTTAAACAAGTTAAACAAGCGTTCTGCAATAATGGAGTGGGCTTTATATCTTCCTGGTGGTTAAAGGTGTATACGGGGGTGGTGGTCAGGATTGACCTCTGATTGGACTGGTGGAGTCCAATTTCGGTGCATGAGTGTGTTGTGGCTTCCTCTGTAAGTAATGCAGTAATGCGTGCTGGTGTAATCCCTAAGAAGATGCGTTCTGGCAATACAGCTTAAACACTAAATCTGCTGTATTATATATTTTTGCCGCTCTACTTGGGATGGATAGTTTTCTTACGTACAAAGTTTACAGGATTGTAGAGTTACCGTCACACTATTTTTAAAGGTCTAAATCGCCCGCGAGCTATTGGCAGTCCGCAGTGCTCTGGCTTGAGCGTTTAACTTAAATATCTTCAATTGCCTCAAGCTTTCGATGACGATCTTGTAAGACAGCCTGGAATTCAGCACAGAGTATTATATCTGCAAAAATAAATGTGACTATCGGAACAAAAACACCGGGGTCGCTGTATTGAGCGAGGAAACAAATAAAAAATTAATAATCGATTTAGACAAAGGTAAGGGGCGACGGATTACGCGTAAAAAATGTGGTACTCGTAACAAATTATATCATCGTTTTATCGTTATCTTCTTTCCTTTTGGTATTTTGGACAACGTTTTCCGCGCAAATCGAGGTAGTTAACCAGCTAACCAGCTTTACTGGAACATCCTCAACCTTCCAAAATGTTGTGAAAATGTGGCTTGCTCCATTTTTGCGGTTGATTAGTAACTTGGGGTGTGAAGTCTGAATTCGTAGCTTATGTGTTTGGTGCTCATCATGGAACTTGGAGCGATGTGCTCGTTGATTTTAGTGTAGTTGTCCATGTGCTTTTGCTTCGAGTGGGATTTTTGAAGGGCGCAGAGGACTAGCTCTGAGCTCTAACTCGATGAAACGTTTAAGAGACAATCAAACATGTTTTTACCTCCTCAATGTGGCCAAGTGGCATGTAAAGCTCTTGGAAAAGCCGAAAACCGTGCGGGGCAAAACATTCGGTTCACTTGGAGAAATACGGGGACGCTGGATAAATCGTGCAACCACGTAAAAAATCGAAACAAACTTATATATTTGGGACGCTGGATAAGCGTGCAACCCGTTGGATCGATTGAACTATTCCGTATTTGAAAAAATATAACTAGAGTCGCGTGATAAAGCAGATACCCAAATTAATCGAAAGCTAAGGTTTGTTGATTTAGAGTTATACAGGGTCGCTAAATAAATCGCACAAAAGTAATTTAAGAACCAAATTATCGCATCACTTTAGACAGGATGTGGACAACGCCTGAATAAATGAAGAAATTTGGGTCTGCTAGTTGCAAAAGCTGCATATGCTTTAAAGATTCTACAGGTAAAGTACAGGATTGTAGATTCTTGTCCAGTTGTGGCACTATATATGCAGAAGTTTTAAATTGGATGTGGGGCTTGACGGGAGAACATATGTTGAGTTGACGCTTTCTGGTCTTAGCCGCAAAGGTGAAGCCTTAAGCATGGGTAGATTTAAAATGCAAGTTAAACAAGTTAAACAAGCGTTCTGCAATAATGGAGTGGGCTTTATATCTTCCTGGTGGTTAAAGGTGTATACGGGGTGGTGGTCAGGATTGACCTCTGATTGGACTGGTGGAGTCCAATTTCGGTGCATGAGTGTGTTGTGGCTTCCTCTGTAAGTAATGCAGTAATGCGTGCTGGTGTAATCCTAAGAAGATGCGTTCTGGCAATACAGCTTAAACACTAAATCTGCTGTTTTATATATTTTTGCCGCTCTACTTGGGATGGATAGTTTTCTTACGAACAAAGTTTACAGGATTGTAGAGTTACCGTCACACTATTTTTAAAGGTCTAAATCGCCCGCGAGCTATTGCTCTGGCTTGAGCGTTTAACTTAAATAGCTTCAATTGCCTCAAGCTTTCGATGACGATCTTGTAAGACAGCCTGGAATTCAGCCCAGAGTAATATATCTGCAAGAATAAATGTGACGATCGGAACAAAAACACCGGGGTCGCTGTATTAGCGAGGAAACAAATAAAAAATTAATAATCGATTTAGACAAAGGTAAGGGGCGACGGATTACGCGTAAAAAATGTGGTACTCGTAACAAATTATATCATCGTTTTATCGTTATCTTCTTTCCTTCTGGTATAATGGACAACGTTTTCCGGGCAAATCAAGGTAGTTAACCAGCTTACCAGCTTTACTAGAACATCCTCAACCTTCCAAAATGTTGCGAGAATGTTGCTTGCTCCATTTTTGCGGTTGATAGTACTTTGGGGTGTGAAGTCTGAATTCGTTGGTTTTGTGTTTGGTGCTGATCGTGGAACTTGGAGCGATGTGCTCGTTGATTTAAGTGTAGTTGTCGATGTGCTTTTGCTTAGAGTGGGATTTGTGAAAGGCGCAGAGGAGACAATCAAAATGTTTTTACCTCCTCAATGTGGCCAATTGGCGAAAACCGTGCGGGGCAACCATTCGGTCTACTTGGACAAATACGGGGACGCTGGATAAATCGTGCAACCACGTAAAAAATCGAAACATACTTATATATTTGGGACGCTTAATAAATCGTTCAACCAAGAGCGAACAAAGGTAAGAACCAAATTATCGCATCACTTTAGACAGGATGTGGATGCGCAGGACAACGCGTGAAAAAATGTGACGATCGAAACAAAAACACCGGGGTCGCTGTATTGAGCGAGAAAAAATAAAAATATAACAATCGGAATTAATCGATTTACACAAAGGTAAGGGGTGACAAATTACGCGTGAAAAATGTGGTACTCGTAGCAAATTTTGTCATCGTTTATCTTCGTTCCTTTTGGTATATAAAGTTGTCCTTGCAAATATAGGTAGTAAACCAGCTTCACTGGAACATCCTCAACCTTCCAAAATGTTGTGAGAAGTTGTCCATGTGCTTTTGCTTCGAGTGGGATTTTTGAAGGGCGCAGAGGACTAGCTCTAGGCTCTAACTCGATGAAACGTTTAAGAGACAATCAAACATTTTTTTACCTCCTCAATGTGGCCAAGTGGCATGTGAAGCTCTTGGAAAAGCCGAAAACCGTGCGGGGCAAAACATTCGGTTCACTTGGAGAAATACGGGGACGCTGGATAAATCGTGCAACCACGTAAAAAATCGAAACAAACTTATATATTTGGGACGCTGGATAAGCGTGCAACCCGTTGGATCGATTGAACTATTCCGTATTTGGAAAAATATAACTGGAGTCGCGTGATAAAGCAGATACCCAAATTAATCGAAAGCTAAGGTTTTTCGATTTAGAGTTATACAGGTTCGCTCAATAAATCGCACAAAAGTAATTTAAGAACCAAATTATCGCATCACTTTAGACAGGATGTGGACAACGCCTGAATAAATAAAGAAATTTGGGTCTGCTAGTTGCAAAGGCTGCATATGCTTTAAGGATTCTACAGGTAAAGTACATGATTGTAGATCCTGTTCCAGTTGTGGCACTATATATGCAGAAGTTTTAAATTGGATGTGGGGCTTGACGGGAGAACATATGTTGAGTTGACGCTTTCTGGTCTTAGCCGCAAAGGTGAAGCCTTAAGCATGGGTAGATTTAAAATGCAAGTTAAACAAGTTAAACAAGCGTTCTGCAATAATGGAGTGGGCTTTATATATTCCTGGTGGTTAAAGGTGTATACGGGGGTGGTGGTCAGGATTGACCTCTGATTGGACTGGTGGAGTCCAATTTCGGTGCATGAGTGTGTTGTGGCTTCCTCTGTAAGTAATGCAGTAATGCGTGCTGGTGTAATCCCTAAGAAGATGCGTTCTGGCAATACAGCTTAAACACTAAATCTGCTGTTTTATATATTTTTGCCCCTCTACTTGGGTTGGATAGTTTTCTTACGAACAAAGTGTACAGGATTGTAGAGTTACCGTCACACTATTTTTAAAGGTCTAAATCGCCCGCGAGCTATTGGCAGTCCGCAGTGCTCTGGCTTGAGCGTTTAACTTAAATATCTTCAATCGCCTGAAGCTTTCGATGACGATCTTGTAAGACAGCCTGGAATTCAGCCCAGAGTAATATATCTGCCTGAATAAATGTGACGATCGGAACAAAAACACCGTGGTCGCTGTATTGAGCGACGAAACAAATAAAAAAATAATAATCGATTTAGACAAAGGTAAGGGGCGACAGATTACGCGTAAAAAATGTGGTACTCGTAACAAATTATATCATCGTTTTATTGTTATCTTCTTTCCTTTTGGTATTTTGGACAACGTTTTCCGCGCAAATCGAGGTAGTTAACCAGCTTTACTGGAACATCACCAACTTTCCAAAATGTTGTGAAAATGTGGCTTGCTCCATTTTTGCGGTTGATTAGTAACTTGGGGTGTGAAGTCTGAATTCGTAGCTTATGTGTTTGGTGCTGATCATGGAACTTGGAGCGATGTGCTCGTTGATTTTAGTGTAGTTGTCCATGTGCTTTTGCTTCGAGTGGGATTTTTGAAGGGCGCAGAGGACTAGCTCTGAGCTCTAACTCGATGAAACGTTTAAGAGACAATCAAACATGTTTTTACCTCCTCAATGTGGCCAAGTGGCATGTAAAGCTCTTGGAAAAGCCGAAAACCGTGCGGGGCAAAACATTCGGTTCACTTGGAGAAATACGAGGACGCTGGATAAATCGTGCAACCACGTAAAAAATCGAAACAAACGTTGGGACGCTGGATAAGCGTGCAACACGTTGGATCGATTGAACTATTCCGTATTTGGAAAAATATAACTGGAGTCGCGTGATAAAGCAGATACCCAAATTAATCGAAAGCTAAGGTTTGTTGATTTAGAGTTATACAGGGTCGCTAAATAAATCGCACAAAAGTAATTTAAGAACCAAATTATCGCATCACTTTAGACAGGATGTGGACAACGCCTGAATAAATGAAGAAATTTGGGTCTGCTAGTTGCAAAAGCTGCATATGCTTTAAAGATTCTACAGGTAAAGTACAGGATTGTAGATTCTTGTCCAGTTGTGGCACTATATATGCAGAAGTTTTAAATTGGATGTGGGGCTTGACGGGAGAACATATGTTGAGTTGACGATTTCTGGTCTTAGCCGCAAAGGTGAAGCCTTAAGCATGGGTAGTTTTAAAATGCAAGTTAAACAAGTTAAACAAGTGTTCTGAAATAATGGAGTGGGCTTTATATCTTCCTGGTGGTTAAAGGTGTATACGGGGGTGGTGGTCAGGATTGACCTCTGATTGGACTGGTGGAGTCCAATTTCGGTGCATGAGTGTGTTGTGGCTTCCTCTGTAAGTAATGCAGTAATGCGTGCTGGTGTAATCCCTAAGAAGATGCGTTCTGGCAATACAGCTTAAACACTAAATCTGCTGTATTATATATTTTTGCCGCTCTACTTGGGATGGGTAGTTTTCTTACGTACAAAGTTTACAGGATTGTAGAGTTACCGTCACACTATTTTTAAAGGTCTAAATCGCCCGCGAGCTATTGCCAGTCCGCAGTGCTCTGGCTTGAGCGTTTAACTTAAATATCTTCAATTGCCTCAAGCTTTCGATGACGATCTTGTAAGACAGCCTGGAATTCAGCACAGAGTTTATATCTGCAAAAATAAATGTGACGATCGGAACAAAAACACCGGGGTCGCTGTATTGAGCGAGGAAACAAATAAAAAATTAATAATCGATTTAGACAAAGGTAAGGGGCGACGGATTACGCGTAAAAAATGTGGTACTCGTAACAAATTATATCATCGTTCTATCGTTATCTTCTTTCCTTCTGGTATATTGGACAACGTTTTTCGCACAAATCGAGGTAGTTAACCAGCTTACCAGCTTTACTAGAACATCCTCAACCTTCCAAAATGTTGCGAGAATGTTGCTTGCTCCATTTTTGCGGTTGATAGTACTTTGGGGTGTGAAGTATGAATTCGTTGGTTTTGTGTTTGGTGCTGAT
This sequence comes from Drosophila santomea, assembly GCF_016746245.2. NCBI lineage: Eukaryota > Metazoa > Arthropoda > Insecta > Diptera > Drosophilidae > Drosophila > Drosophila santomea. The sequence continues at coordinate 130,483 of NW_025318940.1, forward strand.
CGTGGAACTTGGAGCGATGTGCTCGTTGATTTTGGTGTAGTTGTCGATGTGCTTTTGCTTAGAGTGGGATTTGTGAAAGGCGCAGAGGAGACAATCAAAATGTTTTTACCTCCTTAATGTGGCCAATTGGCTTATAAAGCTCTTGAATAAGCCGAAAACCGTGCGGGGCAAACCATTCGGTCCACTTGGACAAATACGGGGACGCTGGATAAATCGTGCAACCACGTAAAAAATCGAAACATACGTATATATTTGGGACGCTTAATAAATCGTTCAACCAATAGCGAACAAAGGTAAGAACCAAATTATCGCATCACTTTAGACAGGATGTGGATGCGCAGGACAACGCGTGAAAAAATGTGACGATCGAAACAAAAACACCGGGGTCGCTGTATTGAGCGAGAAAAAATAAAAATATAACAATCGGAATTAATCGATTTACACAAAGGTAAGGGGTGACAAATTACGCGTGAAAAATGTGGTACTCGTAGCAAATTTTGTCATCGTTTATCTTCGTTCCTTTTGGTATATAAAGTTGTCCTTGCAAATATAGGTAGTAAACCAGCTTCACTGGAACATCCTCAACCTTCCAAAATGTTGTGAGAATGTTGCTTGCTCCATTTTTGCGGTTGATTAGTAACTTTAGGATTGTAGAGTTACCGTCACACTATTTTTAAAGGTCTAAATCGCCCGCGAGCTATTGCTCTGGCTTGAGCGTTTAACTTAAATATCTTCATTGCCTCAAGCTTTCGATGACGATCTTGTAAGACAGCCTGGAATTCAGCCCAGAGTAATATATCTGCAAGAATAAATGTGACGATCGGAACAAAAACACGGGGTCGCTGTATTGAGCGAGGAAACAAATAAAAATTAATAATCGATTTAGACAAAGGTAAGGGGCGACGGATTACGCGTAAAAAATGTGGTACTCGTAACAAATTATATCATCGTTTATTGTTATCTTCTTTCCTTTTCGTATTTTGGACAACGTTTTCCGCGCAAATCGAGGTAGTTAACCAGCTAACCAGCTTTACTGGAACATCCTCAACCTTCCAAAATGTTGTGAAAATGTGGCTTGCTCCATTTTTGCGGTTGATTAGTAACTTGGGGTGTGAAGTCTGAATTCGAAGCTTATGTGTTTGGTGCTCATCATGGAACTTGGAGCGATGTGCTCGTTGATTTTAGTGTAGTTGTCCATGTGCTTTTGCTTCGAGTGGGATTTTTGAAGGGCGCAGAGGACTAGCTCTGAGCTCTAACTCGATGAAACGTTTAAAAGACAATCAAACATGTTTTTACCTCCTCAATGTGGCCAAGTGGCATGTAAAGCTCTTGGAAAAGCCGAAAACCGTGCGGGGCAAAACATTCGGTTCACTTGGAGAAATACGGGGACGCTGGATAAATCGTGCAACCACGTAAAAAATCGAAACAAACTTATATATTTGGGACGCTGGATAAGCGTGCAACCCGTTGGATCGATTGAACTATTTCGTATTTGAAAAAATATAACTAGAGTCGCGTGATAAAGCAGATACCCAAATTAATCGAAAGCTAAGGTTTGTTGATTTAGAGTTATACAGGGTCGCTAAATAAATCGCACAAAAGTAATTTAAGAACCAAATTATCGCATCACTTTAGACAGGATGTGGACAACGCCTGAATAAATGAAGAAATTTGGGTCTGCTAGTTGCAAAGCTGCATATGCTTTAAAGATTCTACAGGTAAAGTACAGGATTGTAGATTCTTGTCCAGTTGTGGCACTATATATGCAGAAGTTTTAAATTGGATGTGGGGCTTGACGGGAGAACATATGTTGAGTTGACGCTTTCTGGTCTTAGCCGCAAAGGTGAAGCCTTAAGCATGGGTAGATTTAAAATGCAAGTTAAACAAGTTAAACAAGCGTTCTGCAATAATGGAGTGGGCTTTATATCTTCCTGGTGGTTAAAGGTGTATACGGGGGTGGTGGTCAGGATTGACTGGTGGAGTCCAATTTCGGTGCATGAGTGTGTTGTGGCTTCCTCTGTAAGTAATGCAGTAATGCGTGCTGGTGTAATCCCTAAGAAGATGCGTTCTGGCAATACAGCTTAAACACTAAATCTGCTGTTTTATATATTTTTGCCCCTCTACTTGGGTTGGATAGTTTTCTTACGAACAAAGTGTACAGGATTGTAGAGTTACCGTCACACTATTTTTAAAGGTCTAAATCGCCCGCGAGCTATTGCTCTGGCTTGAGCGTTTAACTTAAATAGCTTCAATTGCCTCAAGCTTTCGATGACGATCTTGTAAGACAGCCTGGAATTCAGCCCAGAGTAATATATCTGCAAGAATAAATGTGACGATCGGAACAAAAACACCGGGGTCGCTGTATTAAGCGAGGAAACAAATAAAAAATTAATAATCGATTTAGACAAAGGTAAGGGGCGACGGATTACGCGTAAAAAATGTGGTACTCGTAACAAATTATATCATCGTTTTATCGTTATCTTCTTTCCTTCTGGTATAATGGACAACGTTTTCCGGGCAAATCAAGGTAGTTAACCAGCTTACCAGCTTTACTAGAACATCCTCAACCTTCCAAAATGTTGCGAGAATGTTGCTTGCTCCATTTTTGCGGTTGATAGTACTTTGGGGTGTGAAGTCTGAATTCGTTGGTTTTGTGTTTGGTGCTGATCGTGGAACTTGGAGCGATGTGCTCGTTGATTTAAGTGTAGTTGTCGATGTGCTTTTGCTTAGAGTGGGATTTGTGAAAGGCGCAGAGGAGACAATCAAAATGTTTTTACCTCCTCAATGTGGCCAATTGGCGAAAACCGTGCGGGGCAAACCATTCGGTCTACTTGGACAAATACGGGGACGCTGGATAAATCGTGCAACCACGTAAAAAATCGAAACATACTTATATATTTGGGACGCTTAATAAATCGTTCAACCAAGAGCGAACAAAGGTAAGAACCAAATTATCGCATCACTTTAGACAGGATGTGGATGCGCAGGACAACGCGTGAAAAAATGTGACGATCGAAACAAAAACACCGGGGTCGCTGTATTGAGCGAGAAAAAATAAAAATATAACAATCGGAATTAATCGATTTACACAAAGGTAAGGGGTGACAAATTACGCGTGAAAAATGTGGTACTCGTAGCAAATTTTGTCATCGTTTATCTTCGTTCCTTTTGGTATATAAAGTTGTCCTTGCAAAAATAGGTAGTAAACCAGCTTCACTGGAACATCCTCAACCTTCCAAAATGTTGTGAGAATGTTGCTTGCTCCATTTTTGCGGTTGATTAGTAACTTGGGGTGTGAAGTCTGAATTCGTAGCTTTTGTGTTTGGTGCTGATCGTGGAACTTGGAGCGATGTGCTCGTTGATTTTAGTGTAGTTGTCCATGTGCTTTTGCTTCGATTGGGATTTTTGAAGGGCGCAGAGGACTAGCTCTGAGCTCTAACTCGATGAAACGTTTAAGAGACAATCAAACATGTTTTTACCTCCTCAATGTGGCCAAGTGGCATGTAAAGCTCTTGGAAAAGCCGAAAACCGTGCGGTGCAAAACATTCGGTTCACTTGGAGAAATACGGGGACGCTGGATAAATCGTGCAACCACGTAAAAAAAATTGAAACAAACGTATATACTTGGGACGCTGGAAAATCGTTCAACCAAGATCGAAACAATATATATTGGGTCGCTGGATAAGCGTGCAACCCGTTGGATCGATTGAACTATTCCGTATTTGGAAAAATATAACTGGAGTCGCGTAATAAAGTAGACACCCAAATTAATCGAAAGCTAAGGTTTGTTAATTTAGAGTTATACAGGGTCGCTAAATAAATCGCACAAAAGTAATTTAAGAACCAAATTATCGCATCACTTTAGACAGGATGTGGACAACGCCTGAATACATGAAGAAATTTGGGTCTGCTGGTTGCAAAGGCTGCATATGCTTTAAAGATTTTACAGGTAAAGTACAGGATTGTAGATTCTTGTCCAGTTGTGGCACTATATATGCAGAAGTTTTAAATTGGATGTGGGGCTTGACGGGAGAGTTGACGCTTTCTGGTCTTAGCCGCAAAGGTGAAGCCTTAAGCATGGGTAGATTTAAAATGCAAGTTAAGCATGTTAAACAAGCGTTCTGAAATAAAGGTTAAGGTTGCCTCCGAACCCGAGTCAATAAGTGCGTGTGCTGAGTATTTAATTAAAGTCGTACTCATGGGGACCCCTTGAGTGTTTAAATATAGAAACGTTTGCACATTCGGTTGATTTGTTAATGGAGTGGACTTTATATCTTCCTGGTGGTTAAAAGTGTATACGGGGGTGGTGGTCAGGATTGACCTCTGATTGGACTGGTGGAGTGCCATTTCGGTGCATGAGTGTTATGTGGCTTCCTCTGTAAGTAACCGGATTAACCGTTCTGTCAGTACAGCCTAAACACTAAATCTGCTGTTTTATATATTTTTGCGCTCTACTTCGGTTGGATAGTTGTCTTACAAACAAAGTTTACAGGATTGTAGAGTTACCGTCACACTATTTTTAAAGGTCTAAATCGCCCGCGAGCTATTGCTCTGGCTTGAGCGTTTAACTTAAATATCTTCAATTGCCTCAAGCTTTCGATGACGATCTTGTAAGACAGCCTGGAATTCAGCCCAGAGTAATATATCTGCAAGAATAAATGTGACGATCGGAACATAAACAACGGGGTCGCTGTATTAAGCGAGGAAACAAATAAAAAATTAATAATCGATTTAGACAAAGGTAAGGGGCGACGGATTACACTTAAAAAATGTGGTACTCGTAACAAATTATATCATCGTTTTATCGTTATCTTCTTTCCTTTTGGTATATTGGACAACGTTTTCCGCGCAAAACGAGGTAGTTAACCAGCTAACCAGCTTTACTGGAACATCCTCAACCTTCCTTAATGTTGTGAGAATGTTGCTTGCTTTATTTTTGCTTTTGATAGTAATTTGGGGGGTGAAGTCTGAATTCGTTGGTTTTGTGTTTGGTGCTGATCGTGGAACTTGGAGCGATGTGCTCGTTGATTTTAGTGTAGTTGTCGATGTGCTTTTGCTTAGAGTGGGATTTGTGAAAGGCGCAGAGAAGACAATCAAAATGTTTTTAACTCCTCAATGTGGCCAATTGGCTTATAAAGCTCTTGGAAAAGCCGAAAACCGTGCGGGGCAAACCATTCGGTCCACTTGGACAAATACGGGGACGCTGGATAAATCGTGCAACCACGTAAAAAATCGAAACATACTTATATATTTGGGACGCTTAATAAATCGTTCAACCAAGAGCGAACAAAGGTAAGAACCAAATTATCGCATCACTTTAGACAGGATGTGGATGCGCAGGACAACGCGTGAAAAAATGTGACGATCGAAACAAAAACACCGGGGTCGCTGTATTGAGCGAGAAAAAATAAAAATATAACAATCGGAATTAATCGATTTACACAAAGGTAAGGGGTGACAAATTACGCGTGAAAAATGTGGTACTCGTAGCAAATTTTGTCATCGTTTATCTTCGTTCCTTTTGGTATATAAAGTTGTCCTTGCAAATATAGGTAGTAAACCAGCTTCACTGGAACATCCTCAACCTTCCAAAATGTTGTGAGAATGTTGCTTGCTCCATTTTTGCGGTTGATTAGTAACTTGGGGTGTGAAGTCTGAATTCGTAGCTTTTGTGTTTGGTGCTGATCGTGGAACTTGGAGCGATGTGCTCGTTGATTTTAGTGTAGTTGTCCATGTGCTTTTGCTTCGAGTGGGATTTTTAAAGGGCGCAGAGGACTAGCTCTAAGCTCTAACTCGATGAAACGTTTAAGAGACAATCAAACATGTTTTTACCTCTGTAATATATATATTATCGCCATGTAATTAATATAATATATCTTTGTCAAAAGAGAGAGAGCGATCCGGTCACTTCATTGTTCTTTATTTGAATGAATCTTCTGAGCTGATTTTGGGTTCAGCTAACCCGCACATATATTGCTTATCTCTATATATTTCTGAATTGCATTTATACATATACATATGTATGCAGAAGGCATGCATATGTTTATGTATGGCTTGACCACTTGAGCTGCAAAGTGCATGCTCAGCATTCCCAGGCTCCGCGATCGGCTTATGTATAAGCGTTCGATCATATTTCTTGGGCGCTGGAATGCTTATATTATTGTTGTTGGTCATTTTGGGTATTTGTATGTCTTTATTTAGTCTGGCACAATGTGACTATGTACAAACGTTAAGACATACCCATTCTTTGATATATGGAAGGGTAGATAGGGGCGACGGATTACGCGTAGAAAATGTGGTACTCGTAACAAATTATATCATCGTTTTAACGTTATCTTCTTTCCTTTTGGTATATTGGACAACGTTTTCCTTGCAAATCGAGGTAGTTAACCAGCTAACCAGCTTCACTGGAACATCCTCAACCTTCCAAAATGTTGTGAGAATGTTGCTTGCTCCATTTTTGCGGTTGATTAGTAACTTGGGGTGTGAAGTCTGAATTCGTAGCTTTTGTGTTTGGTGCTGATCGTGGAACTTGGAGCGATGTGCTCGTTGATTTTAGTGTAGTTGTCCATGTGCTTTTGCTTCGAGTGGGATTTTTAAAGGGCGCAGAGGACTAGCTCTAAGCTCTAACTCGATGAAACGTTTAAGAGACAATCAAACATGTTTTTACCTCTGTAATATATATATTATCGCCATGTAATTAATATAATATATCTTTGTCAAAAGAGAGAGAGCGATCCGGTCACTTCATGGTTCTTTATTTGAATGAATCTTCTGAGCTGATTTTGGGTTCAGCTAACCCGCACATATATTGCTTATCTCTATATATTTCTGAATTGCATTTATACATATACATATGTATGCAGAAGGCATGCATATGTTTATGTATGGCTTGACCACTTGAGCTGCAAAGTGCATGCTCAGCATTCCCAGGCTCCGCGATCGGCTTATGTATAAGCGTTCGATCATATTTCTTGGGCGCTGGAATGCTTATATTATTGTTGTTGGTCATTTTGGGTATTTGTATGTCTTTATTTAGTCTGGCACAATGTGACTATGTACAAACGTTAAGACATACCCATTCTTTGATATATGAAAGGGTAGATATGCTACACCTCCCTTTTTAAAGAAATGACGTAATACATGTAGTCATTTAGTTTTAGTGTGAATTTATTGTTTTTTTTTTTTATTATATATTGAAATGAAATTTATTTGTTTCTTATTATATACTTAATTATTAGTAATGCTCTGTCTCGAGGGTAAAGGCATTTGTGTGTAATGACAAGTAAAGTTTTAAATTGAATTACGTTATGTTTTAAGTTTAAATTTCTTAGAAGAATATATATTTTTTTTTTGTATTTTCATGTATTTTTTTTTTTTTTTTGGGGTTGATCAGACCTTTTCTTTAATGAAACGTTTCATCGATTATATATTTTTAACCTATCCTTATGTACTTTTTGTTTCTTATTCTTGTTATCTTTAATTATAATGTTATCCCTATCTTCTATGGTTTCTACCGTATAAGGACCTAAATATGCTGGATCTAACTTATGACCCGCTTCGTTTCTTAGACTTACTTTATCTCCTACTTTTAATTCAAAATCTAACGATTTCTTATCGTAGTTTTGTTTCCTATAAGACTTAGCTTTTTCTAACATAAGTCTAGCTCTGTTGTATGCTATTTCTAATCTAAATTTTATTTCCTTAGAGTAATCTTCTACATTATAAAGTGGTTCTACTCTATTTATTTTATTAAAATCTGCGAACTGTCTTGGTAATCTACCAAAGACTATTTCATATGGACAGTACTCATGCATGACTGATGGTGTTGTGTTGAAACAATATGTGAAATATTGTATCCAAACGTCCCAATCAGTTTTATCAGCAGAAATTTTTTTTTTTTTTTTTTTTTTTTTTTTTTTTTTTTATTATTTATTGAATCTTCTCTTTGTGTTAAGAGACTAACAATAAGTGTTCAAATCTTAATCTAACTTAATTAACTTTCACTTAGTGATAGTTTTTTCATTAATGCCCTAATAAGTTTATTGCTGGGCTGGGAGGTCGTTGCGGTGCAGCCGGCTTTGACTGCATACTCGGATTAGTTTTCTTGCGAGGGATTTGTATGGGTGGTCAGCTTTTCGTTATACTTCGTTTTTTTCTCAGCTATTACTTCGATTACTAATTTGATTTTTAGGTCTCTGTGTATGTTTTCGTTCCGAAGGTACCACGGCGCTCCAGTGATAATTCTCAGAATTCTTGACTGTGCTCGCTGAATAATGTCTATGTTAATTCTGGATGCGTTGCCCCACAGCTCGGAGCCATAAGTCCAGATAGGTTTTAAGACGGAGTTGTATAGAAGAGCTTTGAACTCCAGACTAAGTGGAGAGCGAGCATTTATGAGCCAGTGGAGGTTCCTTGCTTTAAGTTTAAGATGTGTCGATTTGGCTTCTATATGTTTGCGCCAAGTGAGCCGCCTGTCCAGATGAACACCCAGATATGTTACCTCGTCGGCTTGTGGAATGCATATGTTATTCAAGACCAGTGGTGGGCATGTTTGTTTGTTTATGGTAAAGGTAACCTGCTTGCATTTTTGAACATTTATTGAAATTCTCCAGTCGGCAAGCCATCGTTCTACAGATGTTAAGTGTCGGGATAGGAGTGCCGTGGCTTTTATTGGGCATTTGGAGCGACTGAGTATCGCGGTATCATCAGCGAACGTGGAGGTTGTTAGATTGTAGTCTATGGGGAAATCCGCCGTATACAGGGTGTATAAGATTGGACCCAGTACACTGCCTTGCGGCACTCCAGCTTCGATTGCGCAATCGCGTGAAGTGCTTGTATCGCATCTTATTGCAAACACTCTGTTATATAGGTATGACTTCAGTAGCTTATGTGTGTTTTGGGGCAACAGCTTGATTATTTTAAACAAAAGTCCATCGAGCCACACTCTGTCAAATGCCTGCGCGACGTCTAGAAAAATGGCTGTGCAGTATTCTCGATGTTCAAAAGCAGTACGAATTTCTGACGTGATTCGATTGACCTGTTCGATGGTTCCATGTTTTTCTCTAAAGCCAAATTGATGTGTTGGAAGTGTGTTGTTTATTCTAAGATGAGGGCTAATCCGAAGGAGTAGCATTTTTTCAAACAGCTTTGAAAGACATGTTAGTAAGCTTATCGGTCTATATGATGATGGCTGCGTTTTATCTTTTCCTGGCTTTGGAATCATTACTATGGTCGACTTTTTCCATTTTTGAGGGAAGTATCCAAGCTTGGCGATTGCGTTGAACAACAGGCAGATGTGAAGAATAGCACACTTTGGGAGTTCAATGAGCATTCTTGGAGTTATTAGGTCGTAGCCAGGCGATTTTCTTGGGTTCAGTTGCTCTTTGATAACCTTTGCTAGTTCACATGGTCGGAATTCAAGGGGTTCTTGGGGATCTAGATTGGCTGCTATTAAAGGAGGGAGAATAAATGTGTTGGTAGAGGGATTTGGTCGGAATACATTTTGTAAATGGTCAGCGAAAGCACTGGCTCTTTCTTCATCACTTCGAAACCAGGTGCCAGAGGGACTTCGTAGTGGCATAATTGGCGCTATTGGAGTCTTTAGGTTTCTGTGAGCTCTCCAAAGAGGGTACTTAGTGCTGGTGGGAGAGAGTTGCTCGATATATGAACGTTGGCTGTTTTTTTCCTCTTGTTTGAGAGCATTGGTAAGCCTGCGTGTGGCTATCTTAAGCATGTGCTTTGTAATTGGTGATCTATTAGACTGCCAATCCCTTCGTAGGCGTCGTTTATCTAATACCAGCCGCTCGATTTCGCGATTAGTTTTGATGTAGTTTGGTTTTGCATACGTCACTGGCGGGGTTGAAGCCTTTGCAGCCGAAACTAAAATGTTTCCAAGAGTTTCCGTTGACTTGTCTATATCCTCCTTTGTAGATAATGCCGTCGTTAGTTCTATGTGTGAACAGACATACTTTTGATACCTTGGCCAGTTTGTTCTAAAATTTGTGAGTCTATACGGTGGGTCGACGATGTGGGGGCGAGTTAGCATATTTAGAAAAACAGGTGAGTGATCTGATGATAAATCTGCTAGTGCTTCGGCGGTGACCATGTTGCGGGGGACATGTTTAGTAATTGCAAAATCGATCAGGTCTGGGATTTTTCTTGGGTCTGCTGGCCAGTATGTAGGCTTACCCGGGGATACATAGTCTAGCTTGTTTTCTGGCTTCGTAAGCGCATTGTACAATTGCTTACCCTTTGGCGTCACAAGTCGAGATCCCCAATGGGTGTGCTTGGCGTTATAGTCACCCGCTGCGATGAACCTGTCACCTAGTGTGTTAAAGAATTCCATGAATTGATCCTCAGAGATTGGAAAGCGCGGTGGGCAGTAGACTGCGGCTAGAGTCGTTGAACCATTGTTGAGTTGTAAGGCTATGGACGTAGATTGTAAGTAGTTTTTGTCAAAATTGTTTAAGTGGTGGTGTTTTATGCGCAGCAGAAATGTACGAACGAATGTATTCATTGAATGTTCTATGACTTCGTTCTATTGTCCCTAAAGTCTGGTGACGATATGCTGTGGATGTGAGATTTTCAATCTTCATATATTTACACATGTCTAAAATTACTTTGTTTTTATACTCGGTACCCATGTCCGAAATGAACGTCTTCATTGGACCGTACTTTAGTATAAAATTTTCGAATATAGCTTTTGCGACTGTATTTGCGCTCTTGTTCGCAACAGGTATGGCTACCAGATATTTCGTTAAATCACATATTAGTGTGACGATGTATTCATTGTTATATTCTGATTTCGGTAGTGGACCAACGGTGTCCACTATCACTATATCGAAAGCATTTGCTGGGGTTTCTGTTTTAGTCATTGGGGTCTTTGTGTGTGTCGTTGTCTTCGACATTTGGCATTTATGACATCTACGTATGTACTCTTTTATATGACGAGTCATATTTTTCCAATAGTAGTGTCTTTTAATTTTTGCTAGCGTTCTTGTAATGCCTGTATGACCTCCTTGAATTGGATCGTCATGGAATGTAGACAGTATTGATTGTATCTCTTTTTCATTTTGTATAATGGTCACCGGCTGGAGTAGCGCTACTCTCAATGATTTTAATTTCTTGTTGCCCATCTGCTTGAAAGCATCTATTGAAATGGATTCAAAGATTTTTTCACTCGGTGCCAATTTGAGTTGGCTGATCTTTAGTATACCGGCTTGCGTTTCAAGCCTTTGGAAGAACTGATCTAAATCTAGAATTCCATTGGTATATAAATCGTCAACTTCAATTCTTGCAATAACTTTATTTCCTCGTTTTAGTAAACAAATAGATTCAGTTATTCGCAAGGTCACTACTTTTCGTACTTCATCATTTGTTATGACTTCATGTACGTTGGGCTTGGATACATTTTGGATACTTTGCCTAGGCAATAGTTCCTTATTTGATACTGTACAGTTTTTATCCTGTCTACTTTGTTGCCTGGTAGTGACTTTCAGGACTTTATGTTGCATGTCTTTTAATTCTTTTATATTTATACGCGAAAGTGCGTCTGCTACGAAATTATCTTTCCCCTTTAGGTATTCTACAGTGAAGTCGTATTCTTCAAGCTCTAGCCGCATGCGAGTTAATTTGGAACTGGGATTAGTCATAGAGAATAGATACGTTAATGGTCTATGGTCCGTTTTAATAGTGAAATGTTTGCCATAAATGTATGGTCTAAAGTGGGTAATTGCCCAATGAATTGCCGTGAGTTCTTGTTCCGTTGTACTCTTGTTGCTTTCCCCTTTTGTAAATGAACGAGATGCATAAGCTATTGGGAGTTGAATCCCTTCACGGTTCTGAGTTAGAACCGCTCCGCAAGCTAGTTTACTAGCATCTGTTATAATGCAAAATTCTTTACGAAAATCAGGATATTGTAATAACGTGGGGTGCATAAGCTTTTCTTTAAGGTATTCGAATGCGTTTTGGCATTCGTTTGACCATTCAAAAGGGACATTCTTTTTACATAATCTAGTTAAGTGCCGTGAATAGTCGGCGAAGTTTTTTATAAATCGACGATAATAGTTGCAGAATGCTACAAATCGTCTTGCGCTCTCCGCATCATGAGGGACAGGATAATTTTTGATGACGTCAAATTTCTTGTCATCTGGCAAAACTCCTTTATCAGTGCATTTGTGGCCTAGGAAGGTCACTTCATGCATGAAAAATGAACATTTTTCTGGATGCAACTTTAGGTTATATTTCCTGCATACATTAAAAACATCAGTTAGGTTTTTAATCATGTGTTTTTCGGAACATCCTATCACCATTAAGTCATCCATATAAAGGAATGCCTGAGAAGGTTCCAAACCGGAGAATGATATGGTCATCATTCTCTGGAATGAATTTGGTGCTATTTTAAGTCCAAATGGTAATCGCGTGAAGCGATATGAGCCATTGCTTGTTGAAAATGATGTTATGTTTCTTGAGTTTTCTTCAAGTTCTATTTGATGAAAACCTGACATCAAGTCAAGGCATGAAAAGTATTTAGCTCGACCAAGTTGATCTAAAATGTCATCAATTCTTGGGAGTGGAAATTTATCAGAAAGAAGTTTTTTATTGATTTGACGATAGTCAATTACTAATCGCCATTTCTTTTGTTCTGAATTCGGTAATGATTTTTTCGGAACTAACAAGAGTGGGCTGTTGTACTCGGATACAGACGGTTCTACGATTTTGTCGTTTATTAATTTTCCTACTTGTTTTTGAATTTCATCAATATGGCTATGCGGACTTCTGTAGTTTTTTATAAAAATGGGTTCATCATCTTTAAGTCTTAATGTTTGTTTATAAAAATTATTTGTTGATATTGGTTCGGTTTCCAGTCCGAACACATCACTATACTTTGTGCATAATTCAGTTAATTGGCTTTTAAATTGCTCTGGAAAATTTTTCTTTAGTTTGGAAAGTACTTGTTCGCTTCTATTTTCTGGATCGATGTTATGAATGTCGTAATCTTTTAGGTTTTCATATTGGATTTCGTTTACTTTGACCAATTGGTCGAAATTAGTTGTGTTTAGAAGTCGAATGTATACATGTTTGGATGCTGCTATTGTATTTGCAATATAAATGTAAGACGGGGTATTGGGACTTCTCAACAAAAGCAGTACTCGAGTAGATTTAAGAAGAGATGCAGAAAAAGTATTAAGCAGGAGAAGCGACAGCAGAGCAGCAGCAGAGCGAGAGAAGAGCATTCGGAGAGTAGAAGTCAGCAGATACGGACGTCAAAGAACGAGTTAAGAAAGCAGAAAAAACAAAAGCAGAAAACTTAAACTAAACTTGTAACATTTATCGTTAATAATAATACTGATATTTAAATACTTATAATAATAAAAACCAAAGTTGAGTAAATCTCATCTTACATTTGGGGGCTCGTCCTAACCTGAAAATTGCAAGTGACGCCGTCCCGAAAAGTCTCAACGCCGTTCCGAGAAGTTTCAACGCTGTTCCGAGAAGTCTCAACGCTGCCCCGAGAAGTCTCAAAAGACGAAGAAGAAGAGTTTGACAGACGCCGGTTAGCAACGGGGAATGCGTGTGAGTGAGAAGGAAATTAAGCAAGAGCCGTCGCGGATTCCAATTTCAAAAGGAAAACAGCCATATTACACAAGGTCAGTGGCTGCAGCAGACAAAAAGATTAAAATGAGTACGCCGTTGGAAAGCGATTGCGAAATAAGTGGAAATGAAAATACGAAAGAAATGAAAATCGTGCAAGAACTTGTCGCAACAAGCGGAGAGCAATGTGGGAATGCAAGAAGCAACATGCAGAAACTTGTCGCAACAAGCGGAGAGCAATGTGGGAATGCAAGAAGCAACATGCAGAATCTTGTCGCAACAAGCGGAGAGCAATGTGGGAATGCAAGAAGCAACATGCAGAATCATGTCGGGACAAGTGGAGAGCAACGTGGCGCAGCTGGTTTAATTGAAAGCAGCTCGATCGACGAAAATACAAGAACGCTGAAAGATTTAGTGCAGCTTCTTGCTATTAAGATTGGAGCGGAGGAGCGAAACAACGGTTGCTCGATTACGGCAGAAAGCTTTGCGAAGATCATTCCAGAGTTTGACGGAGAGTCCATGCCGGTTAAAAATTGGTTTGAAAATTTTGAGATGAATGCGGCAGCCTACGATCTGAACATTAAGCAGATGTATGTTCAGGCTCGCGCCAAAATGACGAACACAGCGAAGTTGTTTTTGGACTCTACGTATGTACACCAATACTCAGAGATGCGTATGCTGATGGAGACAGAGTTCAGTCGACAATATGTGTGCAGCGCGGATGTACACGAGCAGCTCCGCGACCGCAAGAAACGCAAGCAGGAATCTTTTCACGAATACCTACTACAGATGAAAAAGATCGCTTCACTTGGCAACATTGATGCACGTTCAGTTATCCGCTATGTTGTTGACGGCTTGAACATGAGAAGTGATTTCAGATACTCTCTCTACAGTTGCAAGTCTTACAAAGAACTACAGGAGCAGTATGAGGTGTTCGACCGTGTGGTCGAGAAGCCATTTAATCCTAACGAGGGAAAGTGGACGTCGAGCCAGAAAAAGCAGCACGAGGGACAGCACGACAGGAAGAGTCACTGCTTTAACTGCGGATCATTAGATCATCATCGTAAGGACTGCAAGTCTGCTGTAAAATGCTTCAGTTGCAACAAAGAGGGTCACATGTCAAGAGATTGCCCTGGGTCAGCTGCTGGCGTCCAAGTCGTACGCAGCTCAAGTCGCATGAAAAATGTCACTATCAACAATGTGGCAGTGGAGTGTCTGGTAGATACGGGAGCCGATGTATCTATACTGCGCAAGTATATCTTTAACAAGATACCAAATGTTACCCTGGAGAGGTGTGCGTCGAAGCTTCGTGGGCTGGGAAGGAAGATTACGTGCACAGTTGGCTACTTTTTGGCGGAGGTTGCGGTGGACAAGGAGATGACTAGACACAAGTTCGTCGTAGTGGAGGATGAAGACATTGAGTATGATGCGCTGCTCGGTTTTGATTTTGTATCGAAGTTTGACTTTTCGCTGTCGGCCGACGGATACAAGTTTTCTTCCCCGCTGGGGGAGAAAGCTTGTGAGGAACCAAATCAGATGAGTATTTACAACATAATAAATTCAGATGATGAAATAGATGTTCCTCCGCAGTTCGCTAAAGAGGTGTCGCTGCTGATCAATAACTACAAGGCGGTGGATTCGGTAGCCGAAGTTCCAGTGAGGCTAAGAATCGTTCCGGATGGTGAAATCATCCCATTTCGTCAATCCCCAAGTAGATTTGCGATTGCCGAAGAGAATGACGTGGAAAAGCAGATCAACGAATGGTTAGATGCTGGAATCATTCGCCCATCTACATCTAACTTTGCTAGCCGTCTTGTACTGGTGAGCAAAAAAGATGGCACACGGCGTATTTGCGTCGATTTTCGAAAGCTGAACTCGATGGTTTTGAGAGACTGTTTTCCCGTTCCTATAATCGACGACGTTCTGCAAAAGCTGCAAAAAGCACGCCTTTTTACTGTAATGGACTTGGAGAATGGTTTCTTCCACGTGGCCATTGAGGAGGATAGCAAAAAATTCACAGCCTTCATCACCAAATCCGGATTGTACGAATTCAATAGAACCCCGTTTGGATTTCGGAACTCGCCAGCTGTTTTTATTCGTTACGTTAATCACGTGTTCCAAGAGCTGATGAGCAGAGATGTACTCGACTTGTACATGGATGATATAATTATCCACGCCGAGACTGCAGAGCAATGTTTGGAAAAGATTAAACTCGTGTTTAACAGAGCTGGAGCGTTTGGCCTGAAGATAAAGTGGCGAAAATGTCACTTCTTGCAAAAGAAGATTTATTTTTTGGGCCACAACATTGAGGACGGAAACATATGGCCTGGACAGGAAAAGACAGCTGCGGTCAGCAAATTTCCGGTGCCAAAAAACGTCAGAGCAGTCCAAGCTTTTTTAGGGCTGACTGGATTTTTCAGAAAATTTGTATTGAATTATTCGCAGATTGCACGCCCATTAACTGACCTGCTGCGAAAAGATGTTTGCTTTCAAATGGCCCATCCGCAGATGAATGCATTCCATAGTTTGAAGGATGCGTTGACAAAGGAACCCGTTTTAAAGTTGTATATCAGAGCGGCCAAAACTGAATTACACACGGATGCATCAAAAGATGGATTTGCAGCGGTTTTAATGCAGTGGTTCGATGGCAGACTCCATCCAATACAATACTGGAGTAAGAAGACGTCAGAAGCTGAGTCCCGCCAGCACAGTTATATCCTAGAAGCAAAGGCCGTTTATCTAGCGGTGAAGAAATTTAGACATTATCTGCTGGGATCGCCGTTTAAGCTGGTTACGGATTGCTCTGCTTTTAAACAAACCCTACAGAAAGCGGATGTGCCGAGGGCAGTCACGCAGTGGATTGTTTACCTGCAGGATTTCGAGTTTGCAGTGGAACATCGCCCTGGGGAACGGTTGAAGCATGTGGACTGCCTTAGTCGCTATCCCGATCGTGTGATGCTCGTGTCCTCGGAGATCACAGCTCGAATCAAAGTCGCACAAGGAAAAGATGAGATGCTAAAGGCAATTATGGAAATTCTGGAGAGTCGTCCATATGAGGGCTACAAGATGAAAGCTGGACTTGTCTTCAAGGAGGTGAACGGCAATGACCTCCTTGTGATCCCGAAATCGATGGAGAAAGAAGTAATTGTTGAAGCCCATAGTGCAGGTCATTTTGCACTACAGAAAACTGTTCATGCTGTTCAACAATTGTATTGGATTCCTCACTTAGAACAGAAGGCTCAGCAGGTAGTGAACAACTGTGTGAGATGCATCATTTTCAACAAGAAACTTGGCAAGAAGGAAGGATTCCTAAGCTGTATTGATAAAGGTGATCAACCCCTTCACACGCTGCACGTTGATCATTTGGGCCCCATGGATGCTACGGGAAAACAGTACAAGTACATATTTGCGATGGTGGATTCATTTACAAAGTTTATATGGCTGTTCCCAACGAAAACTACAAGCTGTGAGGAGACACTGAAGAAGTTGAAGATTTGGTCAGAAGTTTTTGGCAACCCCGTGAGGATGGTTTCGGACAGAGGCTCCGCTTTCACGTTTGGTTTCGAGCACGTTTGGAGTACAACAGGGGTTCCACGTGGAAATGGACAAGTTGAAAGGGTGAATCGAACAATTTTGTCGATTATTTCAAAGATGTCGGCGGATGAACCAGCCAAGTGGTTTAAGGCAGTGCCAGACGTGCAGAGAGCGGTCAATTCACACGTACATGCTTCAACCAAGAAGTCACCATTTGAGCTGCTATTCGGAGTGCAGATGAACAATAAGCCAATGGATCGTATTCTACAGCTTTTGGAGGAGGAGATGTATTTGAGTTTTGACGAGCAACGACAGCAACTGAGAAAGGATGCAAAGATCGAGATTCAACGCGCACAGGAATCTTATAAAAGGAATTTTGACCTTAAGCGGAAACCAGAAGTCGCATATAAAGTAGGAGACCTAGTCGCTATACGCCGGACACAATTTGTTGCGGGAAAGAAGTTGGCTGGAGAATATATGGGACCGTACGAAGTTTCAACTGTCAAGAGGAACGGCAGATACGAAGTTCGAAAGGCAGCAGATTTTGAAGGCCCATGCAAGACTTCCACAAGTTGTGATTACATGAAGTTGTGGAGGTATGTCCAGGACAATGAGGATGATTGTTCATCTGGGACAGATGAATAGTCAGGAATGGCCGAATGTAAGACGGGGTATTGGGACTTCTCAACAAAAGCAGTACTCGAGTAGATTTAAGAAGAGATGCAGAAAAAGTATTAAGCAGGAGAAGCGACAGCAGAGCAGCAGCAGAGCGAGAGAAGAGCATTCGGAGAGTAGAAGTCAGCAGATACGGACGTCAAAGAACGAGTTAAGAAAGCAGAAAAAACAAAAGCAGAAAACTTAAACTAAACTTGTAACATTTATCGTTAATAATAATACTGATATTTAAATACTTATAATAATAAAAACCAAAGTTGAGTAAATCTCATCTTACATAAATTCCATTATGTATTTCCTGATTAGGAACGAAAATGTAATCATTTACGGTATTAATGTCTATTTTTCGAATAACTTGTGATCTGGCTGGCAGAAGGACTGTATTGTTGCCTGCGCTATATGTTATCGGAACGTATATTGGATATTTTAAATTTTGGGGTCTAATTATAAGCCAGTCTTCACTTGGTTTGAAATCTAGTTGGCAATTGAATTTTTTTATAAAGTCAATTCCTATTATTCCATCACATGGTATTGAAAAATTTGAGTCTACCAAATGAAATTCATGTGGAATAATATATTTTGTTGATCGAAGTTCTATTGAGGTTGTTCCATGAGATTTTATTACGCCTTGGCCTATGCCTTCGATGTTTATTATTTTTTCATCGTGAATTTTGAAGTTATCAGAATTTACTTTTAAAAGTGAGATTTCTGCACCCGTATCTATGAGGAATGTTAGTTTATTTTCAGTTGAATGATTATAGAAGGTTACGAATGTATTAAGACTATAATTGATGGTATGAACTTTTGCATTTATTGATTGTTTCCTAAAGGGTTCTGTGAGTTTTCCGACGTATTTTGCAACATCCTCACATTGTTGTTGTTATTGCTCTGATTGGAGTTAACTCGGCCTCTTCCTTGGTTTTGACCTCGTCTTCCTCCACGGTAATTATAGTTATTATTGTTGTAACTGCTACCTCGGTTGTAATTGTTGTGGTAGTTATTTCTGTCACGATTATAACCTCGGCCTCCTCTATTATTGTTATTTGCACCTCGTCGATAATGGAGAACAGTGTTACTTTGACCTGTTATCTCGGTGCAAGAGTTGACAAATTTGGAGATGGCTTCATTCATGTTTGTGAATGTGCCTGCTTGCATGATAAGTTTAACTTTATCGATGGAGCAATTTTGTGTCATGGCCTTTACAGCTGCTGTAGTGCTGTATTTATTTGCAATGGATTGGCTGATACCTTCACTGATATAGGCGCCTTCAAGGGCCTTCGTCAGTTTTTCCACCTCTTGGGTGTACTGGTTGGCCGTTTTGTTTTTCTGTTGCAGATTGAGGAGCTTGGCAGATATGACTTCTACCGATTCTCCTTTTACTGCAGTCGACAGTTGGGCAATAATTTCATTAATTGTTTGCTCATTACTGATGAGATTCCTAGCATGGCCTTTAAGTTTTGTTTTTATAAGGCTTACGGCTGTTGTCTCATGAGCGCCCTTTAAGCTGTCTAATAGACCTAGAGCGTCTAAGAAGCTTTGCAGATTTTCATGCCTACCATCAAACTCTGGTATCAGAGATGTGGCTAGCTTGATGAATTCTGTTACTGTCTGAGCCATTTCGGAAATTGTTATTGGTTCAATTCTTAAATTCGATTTGATCGCTTTCCTCTAGTGTTTCAATGTCACTATCGGATTCAGCGTCGCCTGTTTGAATAGATTCATCTAGCCCTTTGAACTGGTCAGGATCGAATTCCACCAATTGATCTAGGCTTTCTGGCACGTTAATTGCAATATGTCTCCTGTTTTTTTATATTATTTAATCTTGTATTAAGGGATTTTATTACCCTTAGACATTTGTTGCAGTGCTCAGGTGTGAATCTATTTTTATAGTTATTTACTAAAGTAACTATATTATTATATTCGCCTACTACAATTTCTGTGTGGCTTTTTAGGGTCTCTGGTTTAATTACTGCATCTCTATTAATGCATTTGTAAGATTTGTCAAATCTATAGCGAAAGTCGTCAATGCGTTTCGCTATTTCGCTCCATTCCATTCTTAGATTGTAGCTTCTTGATCATTTCTTTTTTTTTTTTTAAACCAGATCTAGATGGTTGGCCCTGCTGACATATCTTTTTTTTATAATTTTATTATGCTTAACATAAAGTGTAAGCAAAAATTGTAGAACTAGAACTACTGTTATAATTAGTAGTAAAAGTCGCAAGGATTCAATATCTTCCCTATGATCGATTATTTTTACCTCATTTACTACATTGGCAGTGTTGTCACTTGCCTCCTTGCTAGAGCTAAACCATCCCATTTTAAATTATGTATTCAATGGAACCCTTCATTAAAAGAAAAAAAAATTAGATATTCTATTTCTTTACGCTTGTCATTGTACCAAAACCTTTTTTTTTTTGAGTGTGAAAAAGTTAGTGTGTGAGTTAATGTGGTTGGCTTACAGATTTAATTACAAATTTTTAAAAAAAAAATTAAAAATCCAACCACATTTGTTAGTAAAAGCCTAACAGAGATTAGTATTTTTCAAGCAGCGGTTTCCCGCATCGGCTTGAATTTAGAAGTTAAAAACTAAGGCAAATTGGGGCATTGGCAAAATTTTGCGGCCCGTTTGCGTTATTTCGCACCTTGCGAAACTTGGAAACTTGTCTTCTTGGATGCGCTCTTTGTAGCGTTTTTCGGCTGCCTTGTTTAGGCAAATTGGGGCATTGGCAAAATTTGCAGCCCGTTTGCGTTACTTCGCACCAGTGCGAAGTTTTTCTTCAATTTGTTCCAAACGCTCTTTGTAGCGTTGCCGGTTCTCTTCATCTTTGGCGAGCTGGGTCATTTCTTTGACCAGCCGCCGTTGTTGGAGAAGCTTGACCCGACGGCCACTTCTTTTATGTTTTTTAATTATTTTCTTTTGCTGTCGAGCCCGATACTCAGCTATTGTGAGTGGGCGTGGTCCGTCTGTTGGGTTTTCTAAAGCTTCTTTTAATGTTGGCGGATCTTTCTGCCTTTTTGGCTCCGCTTTTTCGAATTCTGGCTCATCCGCCATTCATTTACACGGTATTTTTTTTTACACATTAAATCACTTCGGTCCGGGTTCTCTTCCGGATTGTACAAATTATTAATTTGCCGTTTATGATGTAGACGGCTGTGGCGGAGGTCTTCCCCTTCCGGGTGGTGCGCTGCATACACTGCCAGAAATCAAAATTTCACTCACAGTTTGGTTCTTTAAGTCACGGTCGCCATGTAATATATATATTATCGCCATGTAATTAATATAATATATCTTTGTCAAAAGAGAGAGAGCGATCCGGTCACTTCATGGTTCTTTATTTGAATGAATCTTCTGAGCTGATTTTGGGTTCAGCTAACCCGCACATATATTGCTTATCTCTATATATTTCTGAATTGCATTTATACATATACATATGTATGCAGAAGGCATGCATATGTTTATGTATGGCTTGACCACTTGAGCTGCAAAGTGCATGCTCAGCATTCCCAGGCTCCGCGATCGGCTTATGTATAAGCGTTCGATCATATTTCTTGGGCGCTGGAATGCTTATATTATTGTTGTTGGTCATTTTGGGTATTTGTATGTCTTTATTTAGTCTGGCATAATGTGACTATGTACAAACGTTAAGACATACCCATTCTTTGATATATGGAAGGGTAGATATGCTACACCTCCTCAATGTGGCCAAGTGGCATGTAAAGCTCTTGGAAAAGCCGAAAACCGTGCGGGGCAAAAGATTCGGTTCACTTGGAGAAATACGGGGACGCTGAATAAATCGTGCAACCACGTAAAAAATCGAAACAAACTTATATATCTGGGACGCTGGATAAATCGTTCAACCAATTGGATCAAAACAACTTATATATTGGGACGCTGGATAAATCGTGCAACCAAGATCGAAACAATATATATTGGGTGGCTGGATAAGCGTGCAACACGTTGGATCGATTGAACTATTCCGTATTTGGAAAAATATAAGTGGATTCGCGTGATAAAGCAGACACCCAAATTAATCGAAAGCTAAGGTTTGTTGATTTAGAGTTATACATGGTCGCTCAATAAATCGCACAAAAGTAATTTAAGAACCAAATTATCGCATCACTTTAGACAGGATGTAGACAACGCCTGAATAAATGAAGAAATTTGGGTCTGCTAATTGCAAAGGCTGCATATGCTTTAAAGATTCTACAGGTAAAGTACAGGATTGTAGATTCTTGTCCAGTTGTGGCACTTTATATGCAGAAGATTTAAATTGGGTGTGGGGCTTGACGGGAGAACCTATGTTGAGGTGACGCTTTCTGGGCTTAGCCGCAAAAGTGAAGCCTTAAGCATGGGTAGATTTAAAATGCAAGTTAAAAAAGTTAAACAAGCGTTCTGAAATAATGGAGTGGGCTTTATTCTTCCTGGTGGTTAAAGGTGTATACGGTGGTGGTGGTCAGGATTGACCTCTAATTGGACTGGTGGAGTCCAATTTCGGTGCATGAGTGTGTTGTGGCTTCCTCTGTAAGTAATGCAGTAATGCGTGCTGGTGTAATCCCTAAATCTTCTGTTTTATATAGTTTTGCGATCTACTTGGGTTGGATAGTTTTCTTACGAACAAAGTTTACAGGATTGTAGAGTTACCGTCACACTATTTTTAAAGGTCTAAATTGCCCGCGAGCTATTGCCAGTCCGCAGTGCTCTGGCTTAAGCGTTTAACTTAAATATCTTCAATCGCCTAAAGCTTTCGATGACGACTTGTAAGACAGCCTGGAATTCAGCCCAGAGTAATATATCTGCCAGAATAAATGTGACGATCGGAACAAAAACACCGGGGTCGCTGTATTGAGCGAGGAAACAAATAAAAAATTAATAATCGATTTAGACAAAGGTAAGGGGCGACGGATTACGCGTAAAAAATGTGGTACACGTAACAAATTATATCATCGTTTTATCGTTATCTTTTTTCCTTTTGGTATATTGGACAACGTTTCCCGCGCAAATCGAGGTAGTTAACCAGCTAATCAGCTTCACTGGAACATCCTCAACCTTCCAAAATGTTGTGAGAATGTTGCTTGCTCCATTTTTGCGGTTGATTAGTAAGTTGGGGTGTGAAGTCTGAATTTGTAGCTTTTTTGTTTGGTGCTGATCGTGGAACTTCGAGCGATGAGCTCGTTGATTTTAGGGTAGTTGTCAATGTGCTTTTGCTTTGAGTTGGATTTTTAAAGGGCGCAGAGGACTAGGCTCTAACTCGATGAAACGTTTAAGAGACAATCAAACATGTTTTTACCTCCTCAATGTGGCCAAGTGGCATGTAAAGCTCTTGGAAAAGCCGAAAACCGTGCGGGGCAAAACATTCGGTTCACATCAAAACAACTTATATATCGGGACGCTGGATAAATCGTGCAACCAAGATCGAAACATAATATATTGGGTCGCTGGATAAGCGTGCAACACGTTGGATCGATTGAACTATTCCGTATTTGGAAAAATATAACTGGATTCGCGTGATAAAGCAGACACCCAAATTAATCGAAAGCTAAGGTTTGTTGATTTATAGGTATACATGGTCGCTCAATAAATCGCACAAAAGTAATTTAAGAACCAAATTATCGCATCACTTTAGACAGGATGTAGACAACGCCTGAATAAATGAAGAAATTTGGGTCTGCTAGTTGCAAAGGCTGCATATGCTTTAAAGATTCTACAGGTAAAGTACAGGATTGTAGATTCTTGTCCAGTTGTGGCACTTTATATGCAGAAGTTTTAAATTGGATGTGGGGCTTGACGGGAGAACCTATGTTGAGGTGACGCTTTCTGGGCTTAGCCGCAAAAGTGAAGCCTTAAGCATGGGTAGATTTAAAATGCAAGTTAAACAAGTTAAACAAGCGTTCTGAAATAATGGAGTGGGCTTTATATCTTCCTGGTGGTTAAAGGTGTATACGTGGGTGGTGGTCAGGATTGACCTCTAATTGGACTGGTGGAGTCCAATTTCGGTGCATGAGTGTGTTGTGGCTTCCTCTGTAAGTAATGCAGTAATGCGTGCTGGTGTAATCCCTAAGAAGATGCGTTCTGGCAATACAGCCTAAACACTAAATCTGCTGTTTTATATATTTTTGCGCTCTACTTGGGTTGGATAGTTGTCTTACAAACAAAGTTTACAGGATTGTAGAGTTACCGTCACACTATTTTTAAAGGTCTAAATTGCCCGCGAGCTATTGCCAGTCCGCAGTGCTCTGGCTTAAGCGTTTAACTTAAATATCTTCAATCGCCTAAAGCTTTCGATGACGACTTGTAAGACAGCCTGGAATTCAGCCCAGAGTAATATATCTGCCAGAATAAATGTGACGATCGGAACAAAAACACCGGGGTCGCTGTATTGAGCGAGGAAACAAATACAAAATTAATAATCGATTTAGACAAAGGTAAGGGGCGACGGATTACGCTTAAAAAATGTGGTACTCGTAACAAATTATATCATCATTTTATCGTTATCTTCTTTCCTTTTGGTATATTGGACAACGTTTTCCGCGCAAAACGAGGTAGTTAACCAGCTAACCAGCTGTACTGGAACATCCTCAACCTTCCTTAATGTTGTGAGAATGTTGCTTGCTCCATTTTTGCGGTTGATAGTAACTTGGGGGGTGAAGTCTAAATTCGTTGGTTTTGTGTTTGGTGCTGATCGTGGAACTTGGAGCGATGTGCTCGTTGATTTTAGTGTAGTTGTCGATGTGCTTTTGCTTAGAGTGGGATTTGTGAAAGGCGCAGAGGAGACAATCAAAATGTTTTACCTCCTTAATGTGGCCAATTAGCTTATAAAGCTCTTGGAAAAGCCGAAAACCGTGCGGGGCAAACCATTCGGTCCACTTGGACAAATACGGGGACGCTGGATAAATCGTGCAACCACGTAAAAAATCGAAACATACGTATATATTTGGGACGCTTGATAAATCGTTCAACCAATAGCGAACAAAAGTAAGAACCAAATTATCGCATCACTTTAGACAGGATGTGGACGCGCAGGACAACGCGTGAAACAATGTGACGATCGAAACAAAAACACCGGGTCGCTGTATTGAGCGAGAAAAAATAAAAATATAATAATCGGAATTAATCGATTTAGACAACGGTAAGGGGCGACGGATTACGCGTAGAAAATGTGGTACTCGTAACAAATTATATCATTGTTTTAACGTTATCTTCTTTCCTTTTGGTATATTGGACAACGTTTTCCTTGCAAATCGAGGTAGGTAACCAGCTAACCAGCTAACCAGCTTCACTGGAACATCCTCAACCTTCCAAAATGTTGTGAGAATGTTGCTTGCTCCATTTTTGCGGTTGATTTGTAACTTGGGGTGTGAAGTCTGAATTCGTAGCTTTTGTGTTTGGTGCTGATCGTGGAACTTGGAGCGATGTGCTCGTTGATTTTAGTGTAGTTGTCCATGTGCTTTTGCTTCGAGTGGGATTTTTAAAGAACGCAGAGGACTAGCTCTAGGCTCTAACTCGATGAAACGTTTAAGAGACAATCAAACGTGTTTTTACCTCCTCAATGTGGCCGAGTGGCATGTAAAGCTCTTGGAAAAGCCAAAAACCGTGCGGGGCAAAACATTCGGTTCACTTGGAAAAATACGGGGACGCTGGATAAATCGTGCAACCACGTAAAAAATCGAAACAAACTTATATATTTGGGACGCTGGATAAGCGTGCAACCCGTTGATTGAACTATTCCGTATTTGGAAAAATATAACTGGAGTCGCGTGATAAAGTAGACATCCAAATTAATCGAAAGCCAAGGTTTGTTGATTTAGAGTTATACAGGGTCGCTAAATAAATCGCACAAAAGTAATTTAAGAACCAAATTATCGCATCACTTTAGACGGGATGTAGACAACGCCTAAACAAATGAAGAAATTTGGGTCTGCTAGTTGCAAAGGCTGCATATGCTTTAAAGATTCTACAGGTAAAGTACAGGATTGTAGATTCTTGTCCAGTTGTGGCACTTTATATGCAGAAGTTTTAAATTGGATGTGGGGCTTGACGGGAGAACCTATGTTGAGGTGACGCTTTCTGGGCTTAGCCGCAAAAGTGAAGCCTTAAGCATGGGTAGATTTAAAATGCAAGTTAAACAAGTTAAACAAGCGTTCTGAAATAATGGAGTGGGCTTTATATCTTCCTGGTGGTTAAAGGTGTATACGTGGGTGGTGGTCAGGATTGACCTCTAATTGGACTGGTGGAGTCCAATTTCGGTGCATGAGTGTGTTGTGGCTTCCTCTGTAAGTAATGCAGTAATGCGTGCTGGTGTAATCCCTAAGAAGATGCGTTCTGGCAATACAGCCTAAACACTAAATCTGCTGTTTTATATATTTTTGCGCTCTACTTGGGTTGGATAGTTGTCTTACAAACAAAGTTTACAGGATTGTAGAGTTACCGTCACACTATTTTTAAAGGTCTAAATTGCCCGCGAGCTTTTGCCATTCCGCAGTGCTCTGGATTAAGCGTTTAACTTAAATATCTTCAATCGCCTAAAGCTTTCGATGACGACTTGTAAGACAGCCTGGAATTCAGCCCAGAGTAATATATCTGCCAGAATAAATGTGACGATCGGAACAAAAACACCGGGGTCGCTGTATTGAGCGAGGAAACAAATACAAAATTTATAATCGATTTAGACAAAGGTAAGGGGCGACGGATTACGCTTAAAAAATGTGGTACTCGTAACAAATTATATCATCATTTTATCGTTATCTTCTTTCCTTTTGGTATATTGGACAACGTTTTCCGCGCAAAACGAGGTAGTTAACCAGCTAACCAGCTTTACTGGAACATCCTCAACCTTCCTTAATGTTGTGAGAATGTTGCTTGCTCCATTTTTGCGGTTGATAGTAACTTGGGGGGTGAAGTCTAAATTCGTTGGTTTTGTGTTTGGTGCTGATCGTGGAACTTGGAGCGATGTGCTCGTTGATTTTAGTGTAGTTGTCGATGTGCTTTTGCTTAGAGTGGGATTTGTGAAAGGCGCAGAGGAGACAATCAAAATGTTTTACCTCCTTAATGTGGCCAATTGGCTTATAAAGCTCTTGGAAAAGCCGAAAACCGTGCGGGGCAAACCATTCGGTCCACTTGGACAAATACGGGGACGCTGGATAAATCGTGCAACCACGTAAAAAATCGAAACAAACTTATATATTTGGGACGCTGGATAAGCGTGCAACCCGTTGATTGAACTATTCCGTATTTGGAAAAATATAACTGGAGTCGCGTGATAAAGTAGACATCCAAATTAATCGAAAGCCAAGGTTTGTTGATTTAGAGTTATACAGGGTCGCTAAATAAATCGCACAAAAGTAATTTAAGAACCAAATTATCGCATCACTTTAGACAGGATGTAGACAACGCCTGAATAAATGAAGAAATTTGGGTCTGCTAATTGCAAAGGCTGCATATGCTTTAAAGATTCTACAGGTAAAGTACAGGATTGTAGATTCTTGTCCAGTTGTGGCACTTTATATGCAGAAGTTTTAAATTAGATGTGGGACTTGACGGGAGAACCTATGTTGAGTTGACGCCTACTGGGCTTAGCCGCAAAAAAGAAGCCTTAAGCGTGGGTAGATTTAAAATGCAACTTAAGCAAGTTGAACAAGCGTTCTGAAATAAAGGTTAAGGTTGCCTCCGAACCCAAGTCAATAATTGCGTGTGCTGAGTATTTGATTAAAGCCGTACTCATGAGGACCCCTTGAGTGTTTAAATATAGAATCGTTTGCACATTCGGTTGATTTGTTAATGGAGTGGACTTTATATCTTCCTGGTGGTTAAAAGTGTATACGGGGGTGGTGGTCAGGATTGACCTCTGATTGGACTGGTGGAGTGCCATTTCGGTGCATGAGTGTTATGTGGCTTCATCTGTAAGTAATTCAGTAATGCGTGCTGGTGTAATCCCAAAGAAGGCAATACAGCTTTAACACAAAAAAATTATATGATGACGATTTTGTAAGATAGCCTCGAATTCAGCCCAGAGTTATATATCTGTCTTACTCATAAGGGATTGTTTCCATAGGGACAGAGTTATTTTTGGCAACTTGGCAAAGCACAGAAACATATGCAAGCAATCTCAGTTAAACGTGTCAATTTTTGTTGACCAGCAGCCTCTTGTTTTTGAAACGTACGTCAATCTGCGAACTCCGTTAGTCAGAGGTCAGGATTGACCGTTCTGTCAGTACAGCTTAAACACTAGATCTGCTCTTTTATATATTTTTGCCGCTCTACTTGGGTAGGATAGTTTTCTTACGAACAATGTTTACAGGATTGTGGAGTTACCGTCACACTATTCTCAAAGGTCTGGATCGCCCGCGAGCTATTGTTAGTCCGCAGTGCTCTGGCTTGAGCGTTTGACTCAAATATCTTCAATCGCCTCGAGCTTTCGATGACGATCTTGTAAGACAACCTGGAATTCAGCCCAGAGTAATATATCTGCCTGAATAAATGTGACGATCGGAACAAAAACGCCGGGGTCGCTGTATTGAGCGAGGAAACAAACAAAAAATTAATAATCGATTTAGACAAAGGTAAGGGGCGACGGATTACGCGTAAAAAATGTGGTACTCGTAACAAATTATATCATCGTTTTATCGTTATCTTTTTTCCTTTTGGTATATTGGACAACGTTTTCCGCGCAAATCAAGGTAGTTAACTAGCTAATCAGCTTCACTGGAACATCCTCAACCTTCCAAAATGTTGTGCGAATGTTGCTTGCTCCACTTTTGCGGTTGATTAGTAAGTTGGGGTTTGAAGTCTGAATTTGTAGCTTTTTTGTTTGGTGCTGATCGTGGAACTTCGAGCGATGAGCTCGTTGATTTTAGGGTAGTTGTCAATGTGCTTTTGCTTTGAGTTGGATTTTTAAAGGGCGCAGAGGACTAGGCTCTAACTCGATGAAACGTTTAACAGACAATCAAACATGTTTTTACCTCCTCAATGTGGCCAAGTGGCATTAAAGCTCTTGGAAAAGCCGAAAACCGTGCGGGGCAAAACATTCGGTTCACTTGGAGAAAATACGGGGACGCTGATAATCGTGCAACCACGTAAAAATCGAAACAAACTTATATAAGCCTATAGGTTATCGGAGTTGGATATTAGATCGTTATACAGGGGCGCTAAATAAATCGCAAACAAAAGTAATTTAAAACCAAATTATCGCATCACTTTAGACAGGATGTGGACAACGCCTAAAAATGAAGAATTTGGGTCTGCTAGTTGCAAAGCTGCATATGCTAAGTTCTACAGGTAAAGTACAGGATGAGATTCTTGTCCAGTTGTGGCACTTATATGCAGAAGTTTTAAATAGATGTGGGACTTGACGGGAGAACTATGTTGAGTTGACGCTTACTGGCTTAGCCGCAAAAAGAAGCCTAAGCGTGGGAGATTTAAAAGAAACAGTTTAACAAGCGTTCTGGAATAATAATGGTTAGGTGGCTCTCGAACCCAAGTATAATTCGTGTGCTGAGTATTTTGATTTAAAGGTATTCATTGACGGATCCCTGGGTGTTTAAATATAGAGATTGTTAGCACATTCGCGTTGATTTGTTACTGAAGTGGACTTTTTTATCTTCCTGGTGCCAAAAATACTGGCCTAGTCGAGGATTTGGACCCTGTTTTGGACTTGGTGGCAGTTTGCCTTTCTGTAAGTTACATGAGTTTTATTGCGTCTCTTGGTAGTATTCAGAATTCGTTGGGTATCCCTAAAGAAGGCAATGGTGCGTCTCTTGACACAAAATTTTAATGATACGATCTTGTAAGACAGCCGATTCAGCCCAGATTAATATATCTGTGCAATAAGGATTTTTCATGGACATAGTTTTTTTTGGCACGGCAAATCACAGAAACTATAGTGCAGCAATCCGTTTAAGTGTGAATTTTTTGTTAAGCGCGTTTTTTCTTGAAAGACGCAATCCAAATGTTTTAGTGGGCTCAGATTGGCGTTGCAGTTACAGCTCTAAACACTATTTTCAATTGTTAAATTGCCGCTCTACGGGAGGATATTTCTTCAAAAGTTTGGCAGATTGGGCGTTTCGTAATACTCAAAGTACTTTTCGCCGCAAGTCTTATTGTTGCCCAATCTCTGCTTTGAGTTCTGACTCATTCTAACTCGCCCCGACTCGAGACGATCTTGAAAGACAGACCTGGAATTCAAGCCCGAGTAATATTATCTGCTCAAGAAATTAAATGTGACCGATCTGCGAACAAAAACGAACGAGGTCGCTTGTATTAAGCGAGGAAACAAACTAAAAAATTAATAATCGATTTAGACAAAGGAAGGCGACGGATTACGCGTAAAAAATGTGGTACTCGTAACAAATTATATCATCGTTTTATCGTTATCTTTTTTCCTTTTGGTATATTGGACAACGTTTTCCGCGCAAATCAGGTAGTTAACCAGCTAACAGCTTCACTGGAACATCCTCAACCTTCCAAAATGTTGTGAGAATGTTGCTTGCTCCATTTTTGCGGTTGATTAGTAAGTTGGGGTGTGAAGTCTGAATTTGTAGCTTTTTGTTTGGTGCTGATCGTGGAACTTCGAGCGATGAGCTCGTTGATTTTAGGGTTAGTTGTCAATGTGCTTTTGCTTTGAGTTGGATTTTTAAAGGCGCAGAGGACTAGGCTCTAACTCGATGAAAGTTTAAAGACAATCAAACATGTTTTTACCTCCTCAATGTGGCCAGTGCATGTAAAGCTCTTGGAAAAGCCGAAAACCGTGCGGGCAAAACATTCGGTTCACTTGGAGAAATACGGGGACGCTGAATAAATCGTGCAACCACGTAAAAAAATCGAACAACTTATATATCTGGGACGCTGGATAAATCGTTAACCAATAGCGAACAAAAGTAAGAACCATTATCGCATCACTTTAGCAGGATGGGACGCGAGGACAGCGTGAAAAATGTGACGATCGAAACAAAACACGGGTGCTGATTGAGCGAAAAAAAAAAAATAAAATCGGAATTAATCGATTAGACAACGGTAAGGGCGACGGATTACGCGGAATGTGGTACTCGTAAAAATTTTCTCGTTTATTATCTTTTTCCTTTTGGTATTAAAAGTTTTCCTTGCAATAGGTAGTAAACTAACAGCTTCACTGGAACATCCTCAACTTCCAAATTGTGAGAATGTTGCTTGCTCATTTTTGCGGTTGATTTGTACTTGGGTTGTGAAGTCTAATCGTGCTTTTGTGTTTGGTCTGATGTGGAACTTGGAGCGAGTGCTCGTGATTTTTTGTAGTTGTCCTGTGCTTTTGCTTTCGGATGGGATTTTTAACAGGGGATTGGAGGGCTGTCTTCTGTAAGTGATTCGAAAGCGTGCTGGCAATTATCGCAAGTACAATCACTTTAGACCAAATTTGGATGTAGACAACGCCTGAATTAAATGAAGAATTTGGGTCTCTAGTTGCAAAGGGCTTGCATATGTTTAAAGATTCTACAGGTAAAGTACAGGATTGTAGATTCTTGTCCAGTTGTGGCACTTTATATGCAGAAGTTTTAAATTGATGTGGCTGACGGGAGAACCTATGTTAGGTGACGCTTCTGGGTTAGCCGCAAAAGGAAGCCTTAAGGTGGTAGATTTTAAAATGCAAGCTTAAAAAGTTAAACAAGCGGTTCTGAATATAATGGATGTAGAGGCTTTATATTTCTTGTTGACCCCCCTTTCTTGTGGTTAAAGTGTACGGGTGTGGTGGTCTTGGATTGACCTCTAATTGACTGGTAGGAGTCCCAACTTGGTGCATGAGTGTCGGTGTGGCTCTTCCTCTGTAAGTAATGCAGTAATGCGTGCTGGTGTAATCCCTAAATCTTCTGTTTATATAGTTTTGCGAATCTACTTGGGTTGGATATTTTCTTACGAACAAAGTTTACAGGATTGTAGAGTTACCGTCACACTATTTTTAAAGGTCTAAATTGCCCGCGAGCTATGCCAGTCCGCAGTGCTCTGGCTTAAGCGTTTAACTTAAATATCTTCAATCGCCTAAAGCTTTCGATGACGATCTTGTAAGACAGCCTGGAATTCAGCCCAGAGTAAGGTAAGGGGCGACGGATTACGCGTAAAAAATGTGGTACTCGTAACAAATTATATCATCGTTTTATCGTTATCTTCTTTCCTTCTGGTATAATGGACAACGTTTTCCGCGCAAATCAAGGTAGTTAACCAGCTTACCAGCTTTACTAGAACATCCTCA
This sequence comes from Drosophila santomea, assembly GCF_016746245.2. NCBI lineage: Eukaryota > Metazoa > Arthropoda > Insecta > Diptera > Drosophilidae > Drosophila > Drosophila santomea. Next base: position 162,502 of record NW_025318940.1, read on the forward strand.
ACCTTCCAAAATGTTGCGAGAATGTTGCTTGCTCCATTTTTGCGGTTGATAGTACTTTGGGGTGTGAATTCTGAATTCGTTGGTTTTGTGTTTGGTGCTGATCGTGGAACTTGGAGCGATGTGCTCGTTGATTTTAGTGTAGTTGTCGATGTGCTTTTGCTTAGAGTGGGATTTGTGAAAGGCGCAGAGGAGACAATCAAACGTGTTTTTACCTCCTTAATGTGGCCAATTGCTGAAAAGCCGTTGCGGGGCAAACACGGTTCACTTGGACGAAATACGGGGACGACTGAGATAAATCGTGCAACCACGTAAAAATCGACCACTATAATCTGGACGCTATAATGTTAACCAATGGATCAAGAAACAATATATACTTTATAAGGGTGGAAACGCCAACCGCTGAAACATTACTTTTCGAAACGAACACGAGGATCGCTTTTATCGAGTAAGGAATAAATATAATCGGATTGTTAGACAAAGGCAAGGGGCGACGGATTACGCGTAAAAATGTGGTACTCGTAACAAATTATTCATCGTTTTATCGTTATCTTTTCCTTTTGGTATATGAAAGTTTCCTGCAAATCAGGTAGTACCAGCTATTCATGGAACATCCTAACTTAAAATGTTGTTGAGAATGTTGGTTGCTCCATTTTGCGGTGATTTGTAACTTGGGGTGTGAATCTTAATTTCGTTTTTGTGTTGGTGCTGATTGTGGAACTTGGAGCGTGTGCTCGTTGATTTAGTGTAGTTGTCCATTGTGCTTTTGCTTCGAGTGGATTTTTAAGGGCGCAGAGGACTAGCTTAGGCTCTTAACTCGTGAAACGTTTAGAGACAATCAAATTTTTTTACCTCATAAAAAAAAAAAAAAAAAAAAAAAAAAAAAAAAAAAAAAAAAAAAAAAAAAAAAAAAAAAAAAAAAAAAAAAAAAAAAAAAAAAAAAAAAAAAAAAAAAAAAAAAAAAAAAAAAAATTCATTTAGACAGGATTAAAACGCCTGAAAAATGAAGAAATTTGGGTCTTAGTTGCAAGGCTGCATATGCTTTAAAGATTCTACAGGTAAAGTACAGGATTGTAGATTCTTGTCCAGTTGTGGCACTTTATATGCAGAAGTTTTAAATTGGATGTGGGCTTGACGGGGAGAACCTATGTTGAGGTGACGCTTTCTGGGCTTAGCCGCAAAAGTGAAGCCTTAAGCATGGGTAGATTTAAAATGCAAGTTAAACAAGTTAAACAAGCGTTCTGAAATAATGGAGTGGGCTTTATATCTTCCTGGTGGTTAAAGGTGTATACGGGGGTGGTGGTCAGGATTGACCTCTAATTGGACTGGTGGAGTCCAATTTCGGTGCATGAGTGTGTTGTGGCTTCCTCTGTAAGTAATGCTGTAATGCGTGCTAGTGTAATCCCTAAGAGACGTTGCAATACAGCCTAAAACTAAATCTGTTTTATATATTTTTGCGCTCTACTTCGGTTGGATAGTTGTTTACAAACAAAGTTTACAGGATTGTAGAGTAACCGTCACACTATTTTTAAAGGTCTAAATCGCCCGCGAGCTATTGCCAGTTCCGCAGTGCTCTGGCTTAAGCGTTTATCTTAAATATCTTCAATCGCCTAAAAGCTTTCGATGACGATCTTGTAAGACAGCCTGGAATTTAGCCCAGAGTAATATATCTGCCAGAATAAATGTGACGATCGGAACAAAAACACCGGGGTCGCTGTAGACAGGAAACAAATAAAACATTAATAATCGATTTAACAAAGGTAAGGGCGACGGATTTACACTTAAAAAATGTGGTACTCGTTATCTTCTTTCCTTTTTGGTATATTGGACAACGTTTCCGCGCAAATCGAGTAGTTAACCAGCTAACCAGCTTACTGGAACATCCTCAACCTTCCTTAATGTTGTGAGAATGTTGCTTGCTCCATTTTTGCGGTTGATAGTAACTTGGGGGGTGAAGTCTGAATTCGTTGGTTTGTGTTTGGTGCTGATCGTGAAACTTGGAGCGATGTGCTCGTTGATTTTAGTGTAGTTGTCGATGTGCTTTTGCTTAGAGTGGAATTTGTGAAAGGCGCAGAGAGACAATCAAAATGTTTTTAACTCCTAAATGTGGCCAATTGCTTATAAAGCTCTTGGAAAAGCCGAAAACCGTGCGGGGCAAACCATTCGGTCCACTTGGACAAATACGGGGACGCTGGATAAATCGTGCAACCACGTAGAAAATCGAAACTTACGTATATATTTGGGACGCTTGATAAATCGTTCAACCAATTAGCGAACAAAGTAAGAACCAAATTATCGCATCACTTAGACAGGATGTGGACGCGCAGGACAACGCGTGAAACAATGTGACGATCGAAACAAAAACACCGGGTCGCTGTATTGAGCGAGAAAAATAAAAATATATAATCGGAATTAATCGATTTAGACAACGGTAAGGGCGACGGATTACGCGTAGAAAATTGTGGTACTCGTAACAAATTATATCATCGTTTTAACGTTATCTTCTTTCCTTTTGGTATATTGGACAACGTTTCCTTGCAAATCGAGGTAGTTAACCGCTAACAGCTTCACTGGAACATCCTCAACCTTCCAAATGTTGTGAGAATGTTGCTTGCTCCATTTTTGCGGTTGATTTGTAATTGGGGTGTGAAGTCTGATTCGTAGCTTTTGTGTTTGGTGCTGATCGTGGAACTTGGAGCTATGTGCTCGTTGATTTTACTGTAGTTGTCCATGTGCTTTTGCTTTGAGTTGGATTTTTGAAGGGCGCAGAGGACTAGCTCTAGGCTCTAACTCGATGAAACGTTTAAGAGACAATCAAACGTGTTTTTACCTCCTCAATGTGGCCGAGTGGCATGTAAAGCTCTTGGAAAAGCCAAAAACCGTGCGGGGCAAAACATTCGGTTCACTTGGAAAAATACGGGGACGCTGGATAAATCGTGCAACCACGTAAAAAATCGAAACAAACTTATATATTTGGGACGCTGGATAAGCGTGCAACCCGTTGATTGAACTATTCCGTATTTGGAAAAATATAACTGGAGTCGCGTGATAAAGTAGACATCCAAATTAATCGAAAGCAAAGGTTTGTTGATTTAGAGTTATACAGGGTCGCTAAATAAATCGCACAAAAGTAATTTAAGAACCAAATTATCGCATCACTTTAGACAGGATGTAGACAACGCCTAAATAAATGAAGAAATTTGGGTCTGCTAGTTGCAAAGAAAGCTGCATATGCTTTAAAGATTCTACAGGTAAAGTACAGGATTGTAGATTCTTGTCCAGTTGTGGCACTTTATATGCAGAAGTTTTAAATTAGATGTGGGACTTGACGGGAGAACCTATGTTGAGTTGACGCCTACTGGGCTTAGCCGCAAAAAAGAAGCCTTAAGCGTGGGTAGATTTAAAATGCAACTTAAGCAAGTTGAACAAGCGTTCTGAAATAAAGGTTAAGGTTGCCTCCGAACCCAAGTCAATAATTGCGTGTGCTGAGTATTTGATTAAAGCCGTACTCATGAGGACCCCTTGAGTGTTTAAATCTAGAACCGTTTGCACATTCGGTTGATTTGTTAATGGAGTGGACTTTATATCTTCCTGGTGGTTAAAAGTGTATACGGGGGTGGTGGTCAGGATTGACCTCTGATTGGACTGGTGGTGGAGTGCCATTTCGGTGCATGAGTGTTATGTGGCTTAATCTGTAAGTAATTCAGTAATGCGTGCTGGTGTAATCCCAAAGAAGGCAATACAGCTTTAACACAAAAAAATTATATGATGACGATTTTGTAAGATAGCCTCGAATTCAGCCCAGAGTTATATATCTGTCTTACTCATAAGGGATTGTTTCCATAGGGACAGAGTTATTTTTGGCAACTTGGCAAAGCACAGAAACATATGCAAGCAATCTCAGTTAAACGTGTCAATTTTTGTTGACCAGCAGCCTCTTGTTTTTGAAACGTACGTCAATCTGCGAACTCCGTTAGTCAGAGGTCAGGATTGACCGTTCTGTCAGTACAGCTTAAACACTAGATCTGCTCTTTTATATATTTTTGCCGCTCTACTTGGGTAGGATAGTTTTCTTACGAACAATGTTTACAGGATTGTGGAGTTACCGTCACACTATTCTCAAAGGTCTGGATCGCCCGCGAGCTATTGTTAGTCCGCAGTGCTCTGGCTTGAGCGTTTGACTCAAATATCTTCAATCGCCTCGAGCTTTCGATGACGATCTTGTAAGACAACCTGGAATTCAGCCCAGAGTAATATATCTGCCTGAATAAATGTGACGATCGGAACAAAAACGCCGGGGTCGCTGTATTGAGCGAGGAAACAAAAAAAATTAATAATCGATTTAGACAAAGGTAAGGGGCGACGGATTACGCGTAAAAAATGTGGTACTCGTAACAAATTATATCATCGTTTTATCGTTATCTTTTTCCTTTTGGTATATTGGACAACGTTTTCCGCGCAAATCGAGGTAGTTAACCAGCTAACCATCTTCACTGGAACATCCTCAACTTTCCAAAATGTTGTGAAAATGTTGATTTCTCCATTTTTGCGGTTGACAGTAACTTGGGGTTGAAGTCTGAATTCGTAGCTTTTTTGTTTGGTGCTGATCGTGGAACTTCGAGCGATGAGCTCGTTGATTTTAGGGTAGTTGTCAATGTGCTTTTGCTTTGAGTTGGATTTTTAAAGGGCAGAGGACTAGCTCTAGGCTCTAACTCGATGAAACGTTTAAGAGACAATCAAACATGTTTTTACCTCTCAATGTGGCCAAGTGGCATTAAAGCTCTTGGAAAAGCCGAAAACCGTGCGGGCAAAACATTCGGTTCACTTGGAGAAATACGGGGACGCTGAATAAATCGTGCAACCACGTAAAAATCGAAACAAACTTATATATCTGGGACGCTGGATAAATCGTTAACCAATTGGATCAAAACAACTTATATATCGGGACGCTGGATAAATCGTGCAACCAAGATCGAAACATAATATATTGGGTCGCTGGATAAGCGTGCAACACGTTGGATCGATTGAACTATTCCGTATTTGGAAAAATATAAGTGGATTCGCGTGATAAAGCAGACACCCAAATTAATCGAAAGCTAAGGTTTGTTGATTTATAGTTATACATGGTCGCTCAATAAATCGCACAAAAGTAATTTAAGAACCAAATTATCGCATCACTTTAGACAGGATGTAGACAACGCCTGAATAAATGAAGAAATTTGGGTCTGCTAGTTGCAAAGGCTGCATATGCTTTAAAGATTCTACAGGTAAAGTACAGGATTGTAGATTCTTGTCCAGTTGTGGCACTTTATATGCAGAAGTTTTAAATTGGATGTGGGGCTTGACGGGAGAACCTATGTTGAGGTGACGCTTTCTGGGCTTAGCCGCAAAAGTGAAGCCTTAAGCATGGGTAGATTTAAAATGCAAGTTAAACAAGTTAAACAAGCGTTCTGAAATAATGGAGTGGGCTTTATTCTTCCTGGTGGTTAAAGGTGTATACGGTGGTGGTGGTCAGGATTGACCTCTAATTGGACTGGTGGAGTCCAATTTCGGTGCATGAGTGTGTTGTGGCTTCCTCTGTAAGTAATGCAGTAATGCGTGCTGGTGTAATCCCTAAATCTTCTGTTTTATATAGCAACTTAAGCAAGTTGAACAAGCGTTCTGAAATAAAGGTTAAGGTTGCCTCCGAACCCAAGTCAATAATTGCGTGTGCTGAGTATTTGATTAAAGCCGTACTCATGAGGACCCCTTGAGTGTTTAAATCTAGAACCGTTTGCACATTCGGTTGATTTGTTAATGGAGTGGACTTTATATCTTCCTGGTGGTTAAAAGTGTTGCTTTTGCTTAGAGTGGGATTTGTGAAAGGCGCAGAGAAGACAATCAAAATGTTTTTAACTCCTCAATGTGGCCAATTGGTTTATAAAGCTCTTGGAAAAGCCGAAAACCGTGCGGGGCAAACCATTCGGTCCACTTGGACAAATACGGGGACGCTGGATAAATCGTGCAACCACGTAAAAAATCGAAACATACGTATATATTTGGGACGCTTGATAAATCGTTCAACCAATAGCGAACAAAAGTAAGAACCAAATTATCGCATCACTTTAGACAGGATGGGACGCGCAACAACGCGTGAAACAATGTGACGATCGAAACAAAAACACCGGGTCGCTGTATTGAGCGAGAAGAAATAAAAATATAATAATCGGAATTAATCGATTTAGACAACGGTAAGGGGCGACGGATTACGCGTAGAAAATGTGGTACTCGTAACAAATATATATCATCGTTTTAACGTTATCTCTTTCCTTTTGGTATATTGGACAACGTTTTCCTTGCAAATCGAGGTAGTTAACCAGCTAACCAGCTTCACTGGAACATCCTCAACCTTCCAAAATGTTGTGAGAATGTTGCTTGCTCATTTTTGCGGTTGATTAGTAAGTTGGGGTGTGAAGTCTGAATTTGTAGCTTTTTTGTTTGGTGCTGATCGTGGAACTTCGAGCGATGAGCTCGTTGATTTTAGGGTAGTTGTCAATGTGCTTTTGCTTTGAGTTGGATTTTTAAAGGGCACAGAGGACTAGGCTCTAACTCGATGAAACGTTTAAGAGAAAATCAAACATGTTTTTACCTCCTCAATGTGGCCAATTGGCATGTAAAGCTCTTGGAAAAGCCGAAAACCGTGCGGGGCAAAACATTCGTTCACTTGGAGAAATACGGGGATGCTGAATAAATCGTGCAACCACTTAAAAATCGAAACAAACTATATATTATCTGGGACGCTGGATAAATCGTTCAACCAATTGGATCAAAACAACTTATATATCGGGACGCTGGATAAATCGTGCAACCAAGATCGAAACAATATATATTGGGTCGCTGGATAAGCGTGCAACACGTTGGATCGATTGAACTATTCCGTATTTGGAAAAATATAAGTGGATTCGCGTGATAAGCAGACACCCAAATTAATCGAAAGCTGAGGTTTGTTGATTTAGAGTTATACATGGTCGCTCAAATAAATCGCACAAAGTAATTTAAACCAATTATCGCATCACTTTAGACAGGATGTAGACAACGCCTGAATAAATGAAGAAATTTGGGTTTGCTAGTTGCAAAGGCTGCATATGCTTTAAAGATTCTACAGGTAAAGTACAGGATTGTAGATTCTTGTCCAGTTGTGGCACTTTATATGCAGAAGTTTTAAATTGGATGTGGGGCTTGACGGGAGAACCTATGTTGAGGTGACGCTTTCTGGGCTTAGCCGCAAAAGTGAAGCCTTAATCATGGGTAGATTTAAAATGCAACTTAAGCAAGTTAAACAAGCGTTCTGAAATAATGGAGTGGGCTTTATTCTTCCTGGTGGTTAAAGGTGTATACGGTGGTGGTGGTCAGGATTAACCTCTAATTGGACTGGTAGAGTCCAATTTCGGTGCATGAGTGTTGTTGTGGCTTCCTCTGTAAGTAATGCAGTAATGCGTGCTGGTGTAATCCCTAAATCTTCTGTTTTATATAGTTTTGCGATCTACTTGGGTTGGATTAGTTTTCTTACGAACAAAGTTTAAAGGTCTAAATTGCCCGCGAGCTATTGCCAGTCCGCAGTGCTCTGGATTAAGCGTTTAACTTAAATATCTTCAATCGCCTAAAGCTTTCGATGACGACTTGTAAGACAGCCTGGAATTCAGCCCAGAGTAATATATCTGCCAGAATAAATGTGACGATCGGAACAAAAACACCGGTCGCTGTATTGAGCGAGGAAACAAATACAAAATTTATAATCGACTTAGACAAAGGTAAGGGGCGACGAATTACGCTTAAAAAATGTGGTACTCGTAACAAATTATATCATCATTTTATCGTTATCTTCTTTCCTTTTGTATATTGGACAACGTTTTCCGCGCAAATGAGGTATTAACCAGCTAACCAGCTTTACTGGAACATCCTCAACCTTCCTTAATGTTGCGAGAATGTTGCTGCTCCATTTTTGCGGTTGATAGTAACTTGGGGGGTGAAGTCTGAATTCGTTGGTTTTGTGTTTTGGTGCTGATCGTGGAACTTGGAGCGATGTGCTCGTTGATTTTAGTGTAGTTGTCGATGTGCTTTTGCTTAGAGTGGGATTTGTGAAAGGCGCAGAGGACTAGCTCTAGGCTCTAACTCGATGAAACGTTTAAGAGACAATCAAAAGTGTTTTTACCTCCTCAATGTGGCCGAGTGGCATGTAAAGCTCTTGGAAAAGCCAAAAACCGTGCGGGGCAAAACATTCGGTTCACTTGGAAAAATACGGGGACGCTGGATAAATCGTGCAACCACGTAAAAAATCGAAACAAACTTATATATTTGGGACGCTGGATAAGCGTGCAACCCGTTGATTGAACTATTCCGTATTTGGAAAAATATAACTGGAGTCGCGTGATAAAGTAGACATCCAAATTAATCGAAAGCAAAGGTTTGTTGATTTAGAGTTATACAGGGTCGCTAAATAAATCGCACAAAAGTAATCACTTTAGACAGGATGTAGACAACGCCTAAATAAATGAAGAAATTTGGGTCTGCTAGTTGCAAAGGCTGCATATGCTTTAAAGATTCTACAGGTAAAGTACAGGATTGTAGATTCTTGTCCAGTTGTGGCACTTTATATGCAGAAGTTTTAAATTAGATGTGGGACTTGACGGGAGAACCTATGTTGAGTTGACGCCTACTGGGCTTAGCCGCAAAAAAGAAGCCTTAAGCGTGGGTAGATTTAAAATGCAACTTAAGCAAGTTGAACAAGCGTTCTGAAATAAAGGTTAAGGTTGCCTCCGAACCCAAGTCAATAATTGCGTGTGCTGAGTATTTGATTAAAGCCGTACTCATGAGGACCCTTTGAGTGTTTAAATCTAGAACCGTTTGCACATTCGGTTGATTTGTTAATGGAGTGGACTTTATATCTTCCTGGTGGTTAAAAGTGTATACGGGGGTGGTGGTCAGGATTGACCTCTGATTGGACTGGTGGAGTGCCATTTCGGTGCATGAGTGTTATGTGGCTTCATCTGTAAGTAATTCAGTAATGCGTGCTGGTGTAATCCCAAAGAAGGCAATACAGCTTTAACACAAAAAAATTATATGATGACGATTTTGTAAGATAGCCTCGAATTCAGCCCAGAGTTATATATCTGTCTTACTCATAAGGGATTGTTTCCATAGGGACAGAGTTATTTTTGGCAACTTGGCAAAGCACAGAAACATATGCAAGCAATCTCAGTTAGACGTGTCAATTTTTGTTGACCAGCAGCCTCTTGTTTTTGAAACGTACGTCAATCTGCGAACTCCGTTAGTCAGAGGTCAGGATTGACCGTTCTGTCAGTACAGCTTAAACACTAGATCTGTCTCTTTTATATATTTTTGCCGCTCTACTTGGTAGGATAGTTTTCTTACGAACAATGTTTACAGGATTGTGGAGTTACCGTCACACTATTCTCAAAGGTCTGGATCGCCCGCGAGCTATTGTTAGTCCGCAGTGCTCTGGCTGAGCGTTTGAATTAAATATCTTCAATCGCCTCGAGCGCTTTCGATGACGATCTTGTAAGACAGCCTGGATTCAGCCCAGAGTAATATATCTGCCTGAATAAATGTGACGATCGGAACAAAAACGCCGGGGGTCGCTGTATTGAGCGAGGAAACAAACAAAAAATTAATAATCGATTTAGACAAAGGTAACAAACGCGTAAAAATGTTTCGTAACAAATTATATCATTGTTTTATCGCTTTTTTCCTTTTGGTATATTGGACAACGTTTTCCGCGCAATTCGAGGTAGTTAACCAGCTAATCAGCTTCACTGGAACATCCTCAACCTTCCAAAATGTTGTGAGAATGTTGCTTGCTCCACTTTTGCGGTGATTAGTAAGTCTGTTGAAGTGTCAATGTCTGAAGTTTGTTAGCTCTTTTTTTGTTTTGGTGCTGATCGTGGAACTTCGAGCGATGAGCTCGTTGATTTTAGGTAGTTGTCAATGTGCTTTTGCTTTGAGTTGGATTTTTAAAGGGCGCAGAGGACTAGGCTCTAACTCGATGAAACGTTTAACAGACAATCAAACATATTTTACCTCCTCAATTGTGGCCAAGTGGCATGTAAAGCTCTTGGAAAAGCCGAAAACCGTGCGGGGCAAAACATTCTGTTTCACTTGGAGAAATACGGGGACGCTGAATAAATCGTGCAACCACGTAAAAAATCGAAACATACGTATATATTTGGGACGCTTGATAAATCGTTCAACCAATAGCGAACAAAAGTAAGAACCAAATTATCGCATCACTTTAGACAGGATGTGGACGCGCAGGACAACGCGTGAAACAATGTGACGATCGAAACAAAAACACCGGGTCGCTGTATTGAGCGAGAAAAAATAAAAACATAATAATCGGAATTAATCGATTTAGACAACGGTAAGGGGCGACGGATTACGCGTAGAAAATGTGGTACTCGTAACAAATTATATCATCGTTTTAACGTTATCTTCTTTCCTTTTGGTATATTGGACAACGTTTTCCTTGCAAATCGAGGTAGTTAACCAGCTAACCAGCTTCACTGGAACATCCTCAACCTTCCAAAATGTTGTGAGAATGTTGCTTGCTCCATTTTTGCGGTTGATTTGTAACTTGGGGTGTGAAGTCTGAATTCGTAGCTTTTGTGTTTGGTGCTGATCGTGGAACTTGGAGCGATGTGCTCGTTGATTTTAGTGTAGTTGTCCATGTGCTTTTGCTTCGAGTGGGATTTTTGAAGGGCGCAGAGGACTAGCTCTAGGCTCTAACTCGATGAAACGTTTAAGAGACAATCAAACGTGTTTATACCTCCTCAATGTGGCCATGTGGCATGTAAAGCTCTTGGAAAAGCCGAAAACCGTGCGGGGCAAAACATTCGGTTCACTTGGAAAAATACGGGGACGCTGGATAAATCGTGCAACCACGTAAAAAATCGAAACAAACTTATATATTTGGGACGCTGGATAAGCGTGCAACCCGTTGATTGAACTATTCCGTATTTGGAAAAATATAACTGGAGTCGCGTGATAAAGTAGACATCCAAATTAATCGAAAGCAAAGGTTTGTTGATTTAGAGTTATACAGGGTCGCTAAATAAATCGCACAAAAGTAATCACTTTAGACAGGATGTAGACAACGCCTAAATAAATGAAGAAATTTGGGTCTGCTAGTTGCAAAGGCTGCATATGCTTTAAAGATTCTACAGGTAAAGTACAGGATTGTAGATTCTTGTCCAGTTGTGGCACTTTATATGCAGAAGTTTTAAATTAGATGTGGGACTTGACGGGAGAACCTATGTTGAGTTGACGCCTACTGGGCTTAGCCGCAAAAAAGAAGCCTTAAGCGTGGGTAGATTTAAAATGCAACTTAAGCAAGTTGAACAAGCGTTCTGAAATAAAGGTTAAGGTTGCCTCCGAACCCAAGTCAATAATTGCGTGTGCTGAGTATTTGATTAAAGCCGTACTCATGAGGACCCCTTGAGTGTTTAAATCTAGAACCGTTTGCACATTCGGTTGATTTGTTAATGGAGTGGACTTTATATCTTCCTGGTGGTTAAAAGTGTATACGGGGGTGGTGGTCAGGATTGACCTCTGATTGGACTGGTGGAGTGCCATTTCGGTGCATGAGTATTATGTGGCTTCATCTGTAAGTAATTCAGTAATGCGTGCTGGTGTAATCCCAAAGAAGGCAATACAGCTTTAACACAAAAAAATTATATGATGACGATTTTGTAAGATAGCCTCGAATTCAGCCCAGAGTTATATATCTGTCTTACTCATAAGGGATTGTTTCCATAGGGACAGAGTTATTTTTGGCAACTTGGCAAAGCACAGAAACATATGCAAGCAATCTCAGTTAGACGTGTCAATTTTTGTTGACCAGCAGCCTCTTGTTTTTGAAACGTACGTCAATCTGCGAACTCCGTTAGTCAGAGGTCAGGATTGACCGTTCTGTCAGTACAGCTTAAACACTAGATCTGCTCTTTTATATATTTTTGCCGCTCTACTTGGGTAGGATAGTTTTCTTACGAACAATGTTTACAGGATTGTGGAGTTACCGTCACACTATTCTCAAAGGTCTGGATCGCCCGCGAGCTATTGTTAGTCCGCAGTGCTCTGGCTTGAGCGTTTGACTTAAATATCTTCAATCGCCTCGAGCTTTCGATGACGATCTTGTAAGACAGCCTGGAATTCAGCCCAGAGTAATATATCTGCCTGAATAAATGTGACGATCGGAACGAAAACGCCGGGGTCGCTGTATTGAGCGAGGAAAAAAATAAAAAATTAATAATCGATTTAGACAAAGGTAAGGGGCGACGGATTACGCGTAAAAAATGTGGTACTCGTAACAAATTATATCATCGTTTTATCGTTATCTTTTTTCCTTTTGGTATATTGGACAACGTTTCCGCGCAATCGAGGTAGTTAACCAGCTAATCAGCTTCACTGGAACATCCTCAACCTTCCAAAATGTTGTGAGAATGTTGCTTGCTCCATTTTTGCGGTTGATTAGTAAGTTGGGGTGTGAAGTCTGAATTTGTAGCTTTTTTGTTTGGTGCTGATCGTGGAACTTCGAGCGATGAGCTCGTTGATTTTAGGGTAGTTGTCAATGTGCTTTTGCTTTGAGTTGGATTTTTAAAGGGCGCAGAGGACTAGGCTCTAACTCGATGAAACGTTTAAGAGACAATCAAACATGTTTTTACCTCCTCAATGTGGCCAAGTGGCATGTAAAGCTCTTGGAAAAGCCGAAAACCGTGCGGGGCAAAACATTCTGTTCACTTGGAGAAATACGGGACGCTGAATAAATCGTGCAACCACGTAAAAAATCGAAACAAACTTATATATCCGGGACGCTGGATAAATCGTGCAACCAAGATCGAAACATAATATATTGGGTCGCTGGATAAGCGTGCAACACGTTGGATCGATTGAACTATTCCGTATTTGGAAAAATATAACTGGATTCGCGTGATAAAGCAGACACCCAAATTAATCGAAAGCTAAGGTTTGTTGATTTATAGTTATACATGGTCGCTCAATAAATCGCACAAAAGTAATTTAAGAACCAAATTATCGCATCACTTTAGACAGGATGTAGACAACGCCTGAATAAATGAAGAAATGTGGGTCTGCTAGTTGCAAAGGCTGCATATGCTTTAAAGATTCTACAGGTAAAGTACAGGATTGTAGATTCTTGTCCAGTTGTGGCACTTTATATGCAGAAGTATAAATTGGATGTGGGGCTTGACGGGAGAACCTATGTTGAGGTGACGCTTTCTGGGCTTAGCCGCAAAAGTGAAGCCTTAAGCATGGGTAGATTTAAAATGCAAGTTAAACAAGCGTTCTGAAATAATGGAGTGGGCTTTATCTTCCTGGTGGTTAAAGGTGTATACGGGGTGGTGGTCAGGATTGACCTCTAATTGGACTGGTGGAGTCCAATTTCGGTGCATGAGTGTGTTGTGGCTTCCTCTGTAAGTAATGCAGTAATGCGTGCTGGTGTAATCCCTAAGAAGATGCGTTCTGGCAATACAGCCTAAACACTAAATCTGCTGTTTTATAATATTTTTGGCGCTCTACTTGGTTGGATAGTTGTCTTACAAACAAAGTTTACAGATTGTAGAGTTACCGTCACACTATTTTTAAAGGTCTAAATCGCCCGCGAGCCTATTGCCAGTCCGCATGGCTCTGGCTTAAGCGTTTACTTAAATAATTCATCGCCTAAAGCTTTCGATGACGATCTTGTAAGACAGCCTGGAATTTAGCCCAGAGTAATATATCTGCCAGAATAAATGTGACGATCGGGAACAAAAACACCGGGGTCGCTGTATTGAGCGAGGAAACAAATAAAACATTAATAATCGATTTAAAAAGGTAAGGGGCGACGGATTACACTTAAAAAATGTGGTACTCGTAAAAATTATATCATCGTTTTATCGTTATCTCTTTCCTTTGGTATATTGGACAACGTTTTCCGCGCAAAACGAGGTAGTTAACCAGCTAACCAGCTTTACTGGAACATTCCTCAACCTTCCTTAATGTTGTGAGAATGTTGCTTGCTCCATTTTTGCGGTTGATAGTAACTTGGGGGTGAAGTCTGAATTCGTTTGGTTTTGTGTTTGGTGCTGATCCGTGGAACTTGGAGCGATGTGCTCGTTGATTTTAGTGTAGTTGTCGATGTGCTTTTGCTTAGAGTGGGATTTGTGAAAGGCGCAGAGAAGACAATCAAAATGTTTTTAACTCCTCAATGTGGCAATTGGCTTATAAAGCTCTTGGAAAAGCGAAAACCGTGCGGGGCAAACCATTCGGTCCACTTGGACAAATACGGGGACGCTGGATAAATCGTGCAACCACGTAAAAAATCGAAACTACGTATATATTTGGGACGCTTGATAAATCGTTCAACCAATAGCGAACAAAAGTAAGAACCAAATTATCGCATCACTTTAGACAGGATGTGGACGCGCAGGACAACGCGTGAAACAATGTGACGATCGAAACAAAAACACCGGGTCGCTGTATTGAGCGAGAAAAAATAAAAACATAATAATCGGAATTAATCGATTTAGACAACGGTAAGGGGCGACGGATTACGCGTAGAAAATGTGGTACTCGTAACAAATTATATCATCGTTTTAACGTTATCTTCTTTCCTTTTGGTATATTGGACAACGTTTTCCTTGCAAATCGAGGTAGTTAACCAGCTAACCAGCTTCACTGGACATCCTCAACCTTCCAAAATGTTGTGAGAATGTTGCTTGCTCCATTTTTGCGGTTGATTTGTAACTTGGGGTGTGAAGTCTGAATTCGTAGCTTTTGTGTTTGGTGCTGATCGTGGAACTTGGAGCGATGTGCTCGTTGATTTTAGTGTAGTTGTCCATGTGCTTTTGCTTCGAGTGGGATTTTTGAAGGGCGCAGAGGACTAGCTCTAGGCTCTAACTCGATGAAACGTTTAAGAGACAATCAAACGTGTTTATACCTCCTCAATGTGGCCATGTGGCATGTAAAGCTCTTGGAAAAGCCGAAAACCGTGCGGGGCAAAACATTCGGTTCACTTGGAAAAATACGGGGACGCTGGATAAATCGTGCAACCACGTAAAAAATCGAAACAAACTTATATATTTGGGACGCTGGATAAGCGTGCAACCCGTTGATTGAACTATTCCGTATTTGGAAAAATATAACTGGAGTCGCGTGATAAAGTAGACATCCAAATTAATCGAAAGCAAAGGTTTGTTGATTTAGAGTTATACAGGGTCGCTAAATAAATCGCACAAAAGTAATCACTTTAGACAGGATGTAGACAACGCCTAAATAAATGAAGAAATTTGGGTCTGCTAGTTGCAAAGGCTGCATATGCTTTAAAGATTCTACAGGTAAAGTACAGGATTGTAGATTCTTGTCCAGTTGTGGCACTTTATATGCAGAAGTTTTAAATTAGATGTGGGACTTGACGGGAGAACCTATGTTGAGTTGACGCCTACTGGGCTTAGCCGCAAAAAAGAAGCCTTAAGCGTGGGTAGATTTAAAATGCAACTTAAGCAAGTTGAACAAGCGTTCTGAAATAAAGGTTAAGGTTGCCTCCGAACCCAAGTCAATAATTGCGTGTGCTGAGTATTTGATTAAAGCCGTACTCATGAGGACCCCTTGAGTGTTTAAATCTAGAACCGTTTGCACATTCGGTTGATTTGTTAATGGAGTGGACTTTATATCTGGTGGTTAAAAGTGCATACGGGGTGGTGGTCAGGATTGACCTCTGATTGGACTGGTGGAGTGCCATTTCGGTGCAATGAGTGTTATGTGGCTTCATCTGTAAGTAATTCAGTAATGCGTGCTGGTGTAATCCCAAAGAAGTCAATACAGCTTTAACACAAAAAAATTATTATGATGACGATTTTGTAAGATAGCCTCGAATTCAGCCCAGAGTTATATATCTGTCTTACTCATAAGGGATTGTTTCCATAGGGACAGAGTTATTTTTGGCAACTTGGCAAAGCACAGAAACATATGCAAGCAATCTCAGTTAGACGTGTCAATTTTTGTTGACCAGCAGCCTCTTGTTTTGAAACGTACGTCAATCTGCGAACTCCGTTAGTCAGAGGTCAGGATTGAACCGTTCTGTCAGTACAGCTTAAACACTAGATCTGCTCTTTTATATATTTTTGCCGCTCTACTTAGGGTAGGATAGTTTCTTACGAACAATGTTTACAGGATTGTGGAGTTACCGTCACACTATTCTCAAAGGTCTGGATCGCCCGCGAGCTATTGTTAGTCCGCAGTGCTCTGGCTTGAGCGTTTGACTTAAATATCTTCAATCGCCTCGAGCTTTCGATGACGATCTTGTAAGACAGCCTGGAATTCAGCCCAGAGTAATATATCTGCCTGAATGTGACGATCGGAACAAAAAGGCCGGGGTCGCTGTATTGAGCGAGGAAACAAATAAAAAATTAATAATCGATTTAGACAAAGGTAAGGGGCGACGGATTACGCGTAAAAATGTGGTACTCGTAACAAATTATATCATCGTTTTATCGTTATCTTTATATGCAGAAGTTTTAAATTGGATGTGGGGCTTGACGGGAGAACCTATGTTGAGGTGACGCTTTCTGGGCTAAGCCGCAAAAGTGAAGCCTTAAGCATGGGTAGATTTAAAATGCAAGTTAAACAAGCGTTCTGAAATAATGGAGTGGGCTTTATTCTTCCTGGGGGTTAAAGGTGTATACGGTGGTGGTGGTCAGGATTGACCTCTAATTGGACTGGTGGAGTCCAATTTCGGTGCATGAGTGTGTTGTGGCTTCCTCTGTAAGTAATGCAGTAATGCGTGCTGGTGTAATCCCTAAATCTTCTGTTTTATATAGTTTTACGATCTACTTGGGTTGGATAGTTTTCTTACGAACAAAGTTTACAGGATTGTAGAGTTACCGTCACACTATTTTTAAAGGTCTAAATTGCCCGCGAGCTATTGCCAGTCCGCAGTGCTCTGGCTTAAGCGTTTAACTTAAATATCTTCAATCGCCTAAAGCTTTCGATGACGATTGTAAGACAGCCTGGAATTCAGCCCAGAGTAATAATCTGCCTGAATAAATGTGACGATCGGAACAAAAACACCGGGTCGCTGTATTGAGCGAGGAAACAAATAAAATTAATAATCGATTTAGACAAAGGTAAGGGGCGACGGATTACGCGTAAAAATGTGGTACTCGTAACAAATTATATCATCGTTTTATCTTTATCTTCTTTCCTTTTGTTATATTGGACAACGTTTTCCGCGCAAAACGAGGTAGTTAACCAGCTTTACTGGAACATCCTCAACCTTCCTTAATGTTGTGAGAATGTTGCTTGCTCCATTTTTGCGGTTGATAGTACTTGGGGGGTGAAGTCTGAATTCGTTGGTTTTGTGTTTGGTGCTGATCGTGGAACTTGGAGCGATGTGCTCGTTGATTTTAGTGTAGTTGTCGATGTGCTTTTGCTTAGAGTGGGATTTTTAAAGGCGCAGAGGACTAGCTCTACAACTCATGAAACGTTTAGAGACAATCAAACGTGTTTTTACTCCTCAATGTGGCCAATGGCATGTAAAGCTCTTGGAAAAGCCAAAACCGTGCGGGGCAAAACATTCGGTCACTTGGACAAATACGGGGACGCTGATAATCGTGCAACCACGTAAAAAATCGAAAATACGTATATATTTGGGACGCTTGATAAATCGTTCAACCAATAGCGAACAAAAGTAAGAACCAAATTATCGCATCACTTTAGACAGGATGTGGACGCGCAGGACAACGCGTGAAACAATGTGACGATCGAAACAAAAACACCGGGTCGCTGTATTGAGCGAGAAAAAATAAAAATATAATAATCGGAATTAATCGATTTAGACAACGGTAAGGGGCGACGGATTACGCGTAGAAAATGTGGTACTCGTAACAAATTATATCATCGTTTTAACGTTATCTTCTTTCCTTTTGGTATATTGGACAACGTTTTCCTTGCAAATCGAGGTAGTTAACCAGCTAACCAGCTTCACTGGAACATCCTCAACCTTCCAAAATGTTGTGAGAATGTTGCTTGCTCCATTTTTGCGGTTGATTTGTAACTTGGGGTGTGAAGTCTGAATTCGTAGCTTTTGTGTTTGGTGCTGATCGTGGAACTTGGAGCGATGTGCTCGTTGATTTTAGTGTAGTTGTCCATGTGCTTTTGCTTCGAGTGGGATTTTTGAAGGGCGCAGAGGACTAGCTCTAGGCTCTAACTCGATGAAACGTTTAAGAGACAATCAAACGTGTTTATACCTCCTCAATGTGGCCATGTGGCATGTAAAGCTCTTGGAAAAGCCGAAAACCGTGCGGGGCAAAACATTCGGTTCACTTGGAAAAATACGGGGACGCTGGATAAATCGTGCAACCACGTAAAAAATCGTAACAAACTTATATATTTGGGACGCTGGATAAGCGTGAAACCCGTTGATTGAACTATTCCGTATTTGGAAAAATATAACTGGAGTCGCGTGATAAAGTAGACATCCAAATTAATCGAAAGCAAAGGTTTGTTGATTTAGAGTTATACAGGGTCGCTAAATAAATCGCACAAAAGTAATCACTTTAGACAGGATGTAGACAACGCCTAAATAAATGAAGAAATTTGGGTCTGCTAGTTGCAAAGGCTGCATATGCTTTAAAGATTCTACAGGTAAAGTACAGGATTGTAGATTCTTGTCCAGTTGTGGCACTTTATATGCAGAAGTTTTAAATTAGATGTGGGACTTGACGGGAGAACCTATGTTGAGTTGACGCCTACTGGGCTTAGCCGCAAAAAAGAAGCCTTAAGCGTGGGTAGATTTAAAATGCAACTTAAGCAAGTTAAACAAGCGTTCTGAAATAAAGGTTAAGGTTGCCTCCGAACCCGAGTCAATAAGTGCGTGTGCTGAGTATTTAATTAAAGTCGTGCTGATGAGGACCCCTTGAGTGTTTAAATATAGAAACGTTTGCACATTCGGTTGATTTGTTAATGGAGTGGGCTTTATATCTTCCTGGTGGTTAAAGGTGTATACGGGGGTGGTGGTCAGGATTGACCTCTGATTGACTGGTGGAGTCCAATTTCGGTGCATGAGTGTGTTGTGGCTTCCTCTGTAAGTAATGCAGTAATGCGTGCTGGTGTAATCCCTAAGAAGATGCGTTCTGGCAATACAGCTTAAACACTAAATCTGCTGTTTATATATTTTTGCCGCCTACTTGGGTTGGATAGTTTTCTTACGAACAAAGTTTACAGGATTGTAGAGTTACCGTCACACTATTTTTAAAGGTCTAAATCGCCCGCGAGCTATTGCCAGTCCGCAGTGCTCTGGCTTGAGCGTTTAACTTAAATATCTTCAATCGCCTCAAGCTTTCGATGACGATCTTGTAAGACAGCCTGAATTCAGCCCAGAGTAATATATCTGCCTGAATAAATGTGACGATCGGAACAAAAACACCGTGGTCGCTGTATTGAGCGAGGAAACAAATAAAAAAATAATAATCGATTTAGACAAAGGTAAGGGCGACGGATTACGCGTAAAAAAGTGGTACTCGTAACAAATTATATCATCGTTTTATTGTTATCTTCTTTCCTTTTGGTATTTTGGACAACGTTTTCCGCGCAAATCGAGGTATTAACCAGCTAACCAGCTTTACTGGAACATCCTCCTTCCAAAATGTTGTGAAAATGTGGCTTGCTCCATTTTTGCGGTTGATTAGTAACTTGGGGTGTGAAGTCTGAATTCGTAGCTTATGTGTTTGGTGCTGATCATGGAACTTGGAGCGATGTGCTCGTTGATTTTAGTGTAGTTGTCCATGTGCTTTTGCTTCGAGTGGGATTTTTGAAGGGCGCAGAGGACTGCTCTGAGCTCTAACTCGATGAAACGTTTAAGAGACAATCAAACATGTTTTTACCTCCTCAATGTGGCCAAGTGTAAAGCTCTTGGAAAAGCCGAAAACCGTGCGGGGCAAAACATTCGGTTCACTTGGAGAAATACGGGACGCTGGATAAATCGTGCAACCACGTAAAAAATCGAAACAAACTTATATATTTGGGACGCTGGATAAGCGTGCAACCCGTTGGATCGATTGAACTATTCCGTATTTGGAAAAATATATATTGGAGTCGCGTGATAAAGCAGATACCCAAATTAATCGAAAGCTAAGGTTTGTTGATTTAGAGTTATACAGGGTCGCTAAATAAATCGCACAAAAGTAATTTAAGAACCAAATTATCGCATCACTTTAGACAGGATGTGGACAACGCCTGAATAAATGAAGAAATTTGGGTCTGCTAGTTGCAAAGGCTGCATATGCTTTAAAGATTCTACAGGTAAAGTACAGGATTGTAGATTCTTGTCCAGTTGTGGCACTATATATGCAGAAGTTTTAAATTGGATGTGGGGCTTGACGGGAGAACATATGTTGAGTTGACGCTTTCTGGTCTTAGCCGCAAAGGTGAAGCCTTAAGCATGGGTAGATTTAAAATGCAAGTTAAACAAGCGTTCTGAAATAATGGAGTGGGCTTTATATCTTCCTGGTGGTTAAAGGTGTATACGGGGGTGGTGGTCAGGATTGACCTCTGATTGGACTGGTGGAGTCCAATTTCGGTGCATGAGTGTGTTGTGGCTTCCTCTGTAAGTAATGCAGTAATGCGTGCTGGTGTAATCCCTAAGAAGATGCGTTCTGGCAATACAGCTTAAACACTAAATCTGCTGTTTTATATATTTTTGCCGCTCTACTTGGGATGGATAGTTTTCTTACGAACAAAGTTTACAGGATTGTAGAGTTACCGTCACACTATTTTTAAAGGTCTAAATCGCCCGCAAGCTATTGCTCTGGCTTGAGCGTTTAACTTAAATATCTTCAATTGCCTCAAGCTTTCGATGACGATCTTGTAAGACAGCCTGGAATTCAGCCCAGAGTAATATATCTGCAAGAATAAATGTGACGATCGGAACAAAAACACCGGGGTCGCTGTATTAAGCGAGGAAACAAATAAAAAATTAATAATCGATTTAGACAAAGGTAAGGGGCGACGGATTACGCGTAAAAAATGTGGTACTCGTAACAAATTATATCATCGTTTTATCGTTATCTTCTTTCCTTCTGGTATAATGGACAACGTTTTCCGCGCAAATCAAGGTAGTTAACCAGCTTACCAGCTTTACTAGAACATCCTCAACCTTCCAAAATGTTGCGAGAATGTTGCTTGTCCATTTTTGCGGTTGATAGTACTTTGGGGTGTGAAGTCTGAATTCGTTGGTTTTGTGTTTGGTGCTGATCGTGGAACTTGGAGCGATGTGCTCGTTGATTTTAGTGTAGTTGTCGATGTGCTTTTGCTTAGAGTGGGATTTGTGAAAGGCGCAGAGGAGACAATCAAAATGTTTTTACCTCCTCAATGTGGCCAATTGGCGAAAACCGTGCGGGGCAAACCATTCGGTCTACTTGGACAAATACGGGGACGCTGGATAAATCGTGCAACCACGTAAAAATCGAAAATACTATATATTTGGGACGCTTAATAAATCGTTCAACCAATAGCGAACAAAGGTAAGAACCAAATTATCGCATCACTTTAGACAGGATGTGGATGCGCAGGACAACGCGTGAAAAAATGTGACGATCGAAACAAAAACACCGGGGTCGCTGTATTGAGCGAGAAAAAATAAAAATATAACAATCGGAATTAATCGATTTACACAAAGGTAAGGGGTGACGGATTACGCGTGAAAAATGTGGTACTCGTAGCAAATTTTGTCATCGTTTATCTTCGTTCCTTTTGGTATATAAAGTTGTCCTTGCAAATATAGGTAGTAAACCAGCTTCACTGGAACATCCTCAACCTTCCAAAATGTTGTGAGAATGTTGCTTGCTCCATTTTTGCGGTTGATTAGTAACTTGGGGTGTGAAGTCTGAATTCGTAGCTTTTGTGTTTGGTGCTGATCGTGGAACTTGGAGCGATGTGCTCGTTGATTTTAGTGTAGTTGTCCATGTGCTTTTGCTTCGAGTGGGATTTTTGAAGGGCGCAGAGGACTAGCTCTAGGCTCTAACTCGATGAAACGTTTAAGAGACAATCAAACATTTTTTTACCTCCTCAATGTGGCCAAGTGGCATGTAAAGCTCTTGGAAAAGCCGAAAACCGTGCGGGGCAAAACATTCGGTTCACTTGGAGAAATACGGGGACGCTGGATAAATCGTGCAACCACGTAAAAAAAATTGAAACAAACGTATATACTTGGGACGCTGGAAAATCGTTCAACCAATTGAATCAAAACAACTTATATATCGGGACGCTGGATAAATCGTGCAACCAAGATCGAAACAATATATATTGGGTCGCTGGATAAGCGTGCAACCCGTTGGATCGATTGAAATATTCCGTATTTAAAAAAAATTTAACTGGAGTCGCGTGATAAAGCAGATACCCAAATTAATCGAAAGCTAAGGTTTTTCGATTTAGAGTTATACAGGTTCGCTCAATAAATCGCACAAAAGTAATTTAAGAACCAAATTATCGCATCACTTTAGACAGGATGTGGACAACGCCTGAATAAATGAAGAAATTTGGGTCTGCTAGTTGCAAAGGCTGCATATGCTTTAAGGATTCTACAGGTAAAGTACATGATTGTAGATCCTGTTCCAGTTGTGGCACTATATATGCAGAAGTTTTAAATTGGATGTGGGGCTTGACGGGAGAACATATGTTGAGTTGACGCTTTCTGGGCTTAGCCGCAAAGGTGAAGCCTTAAGCATGGGTAGATTTAAAATGCAAGTTAAGCAAGTTAAACAAGCGTTCTGAAATAAAGGTTAAGGTTGCCTCCGAACCCGAGTCAATAAGTGCGTGTGCTGAGTATTTAATTAAAGTCGTACTCATGAGGACCCCTTGAGTGTTTAAATATAGAAACGTTTGCACATTCGGTTGATTTGTTAATGGAGTGGACTTTATATCTTCCTGGTGGTTAAAGGTGTATACGGGGGTGGTGGTCAGGATTGACCTCTGATTGGACTGGTGGAGTGCAATTTCGGTGCATGAGTGTGTTGTGGCTTCCTCTGTAAGTAATGCAGTAATGCGTGCTGGTGTAATCCCTAAGAAGATGCGTTCTGGCAATACAGCTTAAACACTAAATCTGCTGTTTTATATATTTTTGCCCCTCTACTTGGGTTGGATAGTTTTCTTACGAACAAAGTTTACAGGATTGTAGAGTTACCGTCACACTATTTTTAAAGGTCTAAATCGCCCGCGAGCTATTGGCAGTCCGCAGTGCTGGCTTGAGCGTTTAACTTAAATATCTTCAATCGCCTCAAGCTTTCGATGACGATCTTGTAAGACAGCCTGGAATTCAGCCCAGAGTAATATATCTGACGATCGGAACAAAAACACCGGGTCGCTGTATTGAGCGAGGAAACAAATAAAAAATAATAATCGATTTAGACA